>NC_072774.1:29544437-29694579 GCF_022539595.1 Amphiprion ocellaris
TCTACCTTGTCATTAGGCCTTTGAAGAGCAATGGAGGGATGAAAGCATTAGCTCTGTTAAACTTGCTCTTACTGGCTTATTTCGTGTAAAGAGAGCTTTTGTTGATGGTTGTTCATCAACATTCTTTAGCCTTGTTCTTCTGAGCTGATCATTTGAAGCGCTTTGAACTGCCCCGAGTTCACGCTGACCTTCAATCTGATCGGCTGTGGGAGTTATGCTTGTCCTACGGCAAGGAGTAGCAGGGAGTGGAGGTTTGTGTGCATTTTCAATGTACAGTATGTGCATTATTCACCTCATTTCTGGTGCTGTGGGCCTGCTTTTTCTCAATGTTCATGGCCAGCATTTGGCTGCGGAACGAGAGGCTCTTGGTCTTCTCAATCACCTGCTGGTAAGGTGATATGGCATTGTTTCCCATGACCACGTGGCCCTAGAAATGTGGACAGAAATGGATAACAAATTCACAATATTCATCGCAAGCCAATCACATTTGGCCATGCAGACACAGCACTCTACAAACACCAACCAGAAGTCGCACAGGTCCTATTCATTTCTACTGTAGGAACATCTAGATAATTCTATGTCATTGTGGGGGACTGGGCTATGATTTGCTGATTACAGAGAACTGTACACTGATGTGTATGCCAGAACAAGCAGGTTTAACATGGAGCTTCACAAAGGGAATGTTACAAAGCTCAAATATTGCCGTTACAATGTCATTATAGTGCCCCTTTGGATTAAAACAGCTCCTGAGGTCAAACAACAGGAGGATGAAAACAGGCGTCAATTTACGAAAATCTGTGTGAAAGGATCTGATTCATTAGTGAAGGACTGAGGTGACTGGCTGAGGAGGAAGACATGAGGTCTCACCAGTTTGGAGTCTATCTTGGCATCCAGCCTGGCGTTGCGGATAAGGTTGACGATCCATCTCTCAGCTTCCTCAGGCGTCATGTTCAGCTTGTCTGCCAGCATGCTGTAGAGGAAACAGAGAAACAGGTAGATATGGTTTGGTTTTAAATGTAGCACAGACATTCATAGTTGCCAGAGGATGTGTCTTTGGTGAGTCATCAGGTTAGAATCTTAATTTGACCAACATTTTGGTTTATGATCACACCTGCAAAATGAAGGAAAATCCCATCAGCCTCAGCTGTTGTTCAACTGTAGTGCATGTGTACTAATTAGCAACATTTTAAATGAGTATATTAAACTAAGATGGCAAACATGGTAAACCTTATACCTGCTAAACAACAACATGTTACAACTGTCACTAGAAGCAGTTTAGCATGCTGACATTAACTTGGAGCACTGCTCTGACCTAGTAGAGCCTCAGAGAAACTAGGGTGGTCTAGACAAACACATGAAAATTGCACTGATTAACTGTCAACTATTAAAATAATCAAGTATTTTAAAAAAGTGATCTATTGGTTTAAGTAACTTGATAAAGATAAAAGTCACAATTTTTTGATTCGAGCTTCTTAAATTTGAGGATTATTTGGTTTCTTTTCGTTCCATGACAGGAAATTGAATATCTCTGTGGCCAAAACGATACATTTGACAACGTCTTCTTGGGCTTTAGAAAACACGTTTCACCATTTTCTTACATTTTACAGACTGAACAACTTGTTGATTAATCGAGAAAATAATCAACAGATTAATAGACAGTAAGAACTATTGGTAGCTGGATCCCTATTTAACTGACTACACCTGACATTAACATCATTAGTTTTATCAGAGCACCTCTTTCTTTACCACAATGTGCGAGTGTGTAATCTGCACAGGACTTTTAAAATCATATACATTCTCTGCAGTTGTTACAAATCCCTAGGTAAGATAAGCCTTTGCAAACAGTGGTATCAATTAAACTGAGCTGCTGTCAGTGCTGTACTGATTCATGCATGAAATATGTAACAGCAGCAAATAACTATTAGTTAATACTACACTATGGCACATTAGGTGCCAAATGACTAGCTTCTATTCCCATTTGACAACGTTAATAAATGGCCAACATACTGTGCTTCAGGCATAAAGTGTATAACACAAAGCACACCAGAAAAACACTTCTATTGGTACTCTACTAATGGGAGCGTGATTTACAGACTTGTATGAATAACTCAATTAGAAGTGTGGGCACTACCCCATGTTGTGAGCTTTTGTGGTTTCTTATCCTTTCATTTTTTTGTACCTCTGTTTCTAGGACACACACTCTCTCCACCTGGCTGCTACAGCTTCTCATGACACACTGTTCCAACAAGTGACTGTCCCCCAAAATAAAAGCCAGGTTGGAGGCTTGGCTGTTCTTTGAAACAGCTAGACATGGATGTGTCACAGCAGAGGGAGGGGAGGTATGAGGGTGGCTGGCATTCTTTGATCCACAGCTTTCCCCCACAGCAGCTGGCTTCCCTTGTGGCTTTCAAAATAACTAGACCCCCTCGATACCCCCATCCAGACCCCCTTCCCCCGACATTTCCTGCCCCCTTCCTCTTGTCTGACCCACACCACCCTCCACGCCTACCACATTTCATATCAGGGCCCCAATAAATATCCTCAACTAGTTTGTGCACTGCTCACAATTACTCCAGCAACCCACCTCCCCTGTCCAAAGCAAGACCACTGAAAAACTTCAGCAGCACCAAAATACTGTAGAAAGACAAATTTGTCATTGTGTTTAGTCTCCGTGTTTGCACAAAATGAGGTTATATGGCCTATATAAAAACAATTTACTTCCCTAATTATCACTTCCTGATCCATTAATCACGTTTTGTGAGACTCCTTCGGTGAGTAAGTTAGGATCTGCCCAGACCACACCGCTTCTCACACCATGGCTCTGCAAATAGATCCCACCACCATTACCAATTTCAAAAGTTGCCCTCAGAGGCTTATTTAAGACATTCTTTGAGTGAGAAGTAATCTTATTTGGGATTTGTGATATGTCTGTCTCACAAACAACAAAAAAGAAAAAAAAAAAGACTACCACTTTCTAACCCATGAATGTTGGTAAAATGTTGGCAAAACCACATAAAGAAGGGGAATGAAATGATGTCAGTGTCTGGATGGGGCATTAAGGGCATAAACAACAAATAAAAACCATTACGTCAGCATAATGAAGTAAATAGGGTTTGGTCTCCAAGTGACAGTGCGCATCTTTCAACACTTTGACCACAGTGAAGTGATAAAGAAGGTGGATAAAATGACAGAAAAATCTGTTGAGTAGATTAATGAGTATCCCAGCAGCTCATAGGAGTGAAAAGGATACAGTGAGACTGATGAACCTGTCATTCACACCAACAAACCTAGTAACATTAGCTCTGCTGGACAGCTGATTACACTTAAGCTCATCAAAACCTGTGGAAAATGATGCCTGACAACAAAATTGCTCCTATGGATCATTATTGGGAACCTAACAAGTTTGGAAAAGTGTTGGCTGTGTAATGACGCAAGTTCAGGTTGTGATGGATAACACATGTCGGTTATGGCAGAGTGACACTATTAACATCAAGGAGTTTAGTCTGCAAGCCAAAATGTTGCTAATGTAAAGAGAAATGATGCATTGATAAGTCGTTGTAGCTCATACTGATAGCATAATTAATAAAAAGGATTAGTATGACTTTATTTCAATTAAAAAGTGACTGCATTCATCATGCTGAGATCAGGGCTCAGTGTATTCCTTGTTCTGCTTGTAGCTGAAGATAGAAAAAGAAAACTCACGTTTTGGGCTATTTTCAAGCTACAGACTAAGTGTGAGACTAATCTCGTGTCTGAATGGCTGATCTAGCTACACAAGGGATAAAAATCTAAACATCTGAAGTGCCTAAAATTCAACAGTTAACTACGTACTGCACTCCATCATATTTACGGACATTGGGAAATGCCCTTCTCTTATCTACCTAGCAATCCAGTAATCTCAGGCAAATTTGAACAAAATTTGTTATTGGTTCCAATTTTACCCAGCGATTAAATGATTGCTGCACAGGGGTACTGTGGGTGTTTTGTTTGACAATTCAGTAAAGTGGGGGCACATGTCAGTCAAGTCCAGGTCAGATATGGTGATCAAAACAAACATGATCTGGTTTCCGCGCCGGGGACTTGAGCTAACCCCTAACCCCTAACAGCGTGCTCTGTGCAGCATTACACAAGAACACAGAGTGCCCCAAAAAGGCCCAGGGCCTTGGCCTGTACCAGTCGAAGTCCTCTAATCTAATTTATAAAATAAAGTCTGGCAATGTTTTCCTCCCAGGAAGCACATTTGTATATCAGAGGAGGGTTACTTTATCTTATTGTCTCTGAGAGAGTTCTTCAACAGCTAGCTCTACTTAGACCTCAGAGAGAAGTAAATGAAGAAAAAAAAGAGAGAAAAGGAGGGAGATGTGAGAGGAAGCAGGAATGGGTCAGACTTAAAAAACCTACACTATTGACATCCTTTGGCCCTTAAGCCAAGCAGACAGCCTCCATGACTGGTTTTGTTTTACACAACCGTGATCCTGTTCCTTGGGGGAGAGGGATCACTTTCATTTCGACCCCGTACTCACTCTGGCTCCTGAGCTTTCGACTTCAGGCTAAGGGACTCCTGTGAGTCTCAATACCAACCTCACACTTGAAGAGAGAGGTCAGGCACTGGGGTCTAACTCGGTTAGGGGAGAGAGGAGGATGGGTTATTCTCCTCCAAAGTAACCCCATTCTTAACATGGCTGGCCTAAAATGAATGCATTGTTAAACACTAACATATGATAGCATTTGGGAGACTCCGAGCCATTTGGAGCAACCTTGCTTTCGGTTTGGGGTAAAATAGATTCTTCGGGGAAACCGAAATGATTGTGTGGTCTTTTTAATGACTCAATTGTGAGGTGGAAAGATCTTCAGTGTTACATCCAAATACATAAGACACTCCTTCCAACTACCAGTGAGCTGTTGTGTACAAATATAATCTTGTGATGAGGGGGTAAAGAGTGCCCAAATGATCACGTCTCATTTACTCACAATGTCAAAGGACAAGTGTGCATTTGAGGTCAAAGCAGGGCCTTGCCACTGAAACATTCAAGGAAGGACTAAGGAAATAAAGCCCGTAAATCAAATAAAAAAAAACAAACCTAAATTGGAAACACACACTCAGGACACTGAAAAGTCTAGACAAAAGGATGTGTGTGTAGGCAATTACGAGTGCTGGCTGAATCACATTTTCACTGCCTACAGTAGGTTTTACATAAGCCTTTATTGCATAAAATAACTGAACTACGCCAACTTCTGGTCTACTTTAGTGTCCTAAGCTGTGGGCAGAATTCGAGCTAAATATCTGTGAAACCATCATGGCCAACAGCTGTAAAAATGTCCTCATTAAAAACAGCCATCAAATTCATTTGAACACACGCTTGGGTGCAGAGGGCTTCTGGGTAGAGGACTAATGACTTGGAATTTGGGTGTCTGTCAGAAATAAACATGATCTGTCCATCGTCATAACATCACCAAAAATAAACACGGAAATCCCTAAAACTGCCTCTGATTTGTATTCCTGCTTCAGGGACCTCAACAAACAGCAAGCTTAGGACACTGAAAAAAGGTGAAAAGTAGGAAAATCACCATTCGACTTCCTCTTTCAGTGTTACCACTAACCTTTGTGGTCCTTAACAAGTAAATGGATCCAATTGCAGTAAGTCTGCCAAAAAGAACCAGGACTCCTAATCAATTCCAGACAATCTGCAATTGGAGATTTCGACAGGGCCTGATCATGTTCCATGATTCAACCTTGACTACAGACCTCCACGGCTCTGTATAACAGTCAATGCAATCATTTTCGTGTCAACAGAAGTAATTCATTCCCTCTTTCACTGAGCATGATGTGTTCATGCACCTTCCTCAAATCTTTAGCATTCTCAATATGTCTGGTAGCCAGTATTACTGCCTTGTGAAAGCAGTATGAAATCTGTACTGTTAATTAGTCAGAAACAGGACAAACAATAAAATAACGTATGCACAGCTCACCACCAGAGCTTAGATATCCTTACAAAGATGAGGATTACTGGCTAAGAAGAGTGAAATGCTCTGTCTTTATCTTGGTCACTCTCTAAAATTGATGTAAACAGGCAGCCAAATCCTATAATCTCTCTTAATTGCAGACAATGACTTTCATCTTTTTTTCTCTCTTCTAATGCTCACTATAATTAGCATTTACTAAATTTCTTGGTTTTGGGTACGCGTCCAAGGTCAATTTTATTTTAATGTAACTAAACTGAATTTAAAACTTGCAGTCAATTGAAATGTACAGAACCCCTGACCTCCATTTACCCAGTGAATAAGAGCTGAAATGTTTCTGTGCACTGGAGCAGTAGGGAATGCCAAAAGCCGCCTAAACCCTGACCTCTTCCTGGAAGAAAACTGTCTGTGAATTGGCCTCAAACAGGTGGTCTTATAAGCCTAGCAAGCACAGAAACCTGTGGAGACCTGGAAGCAGTTAAACCGCATAATACTTAATCCCCAAGATGTGTGGGGTCAGCATGGCTGTGTGTGGATGGGCCAATAAACACTTATCTATGAGGGAAATTCCACTAATCACAAAGCTGATTTTCTTACTTCCTGCTTGCTGACTGCTTAGTGCTTACAAAGTCTAGTGATAGCAAACAGTACTTCTCGGTAGTCTTCAGCGATGTTTGAATTCTCTTCAAATATGTGTGTCCCCCATACAGCAGTACAAATAAAAAGCTCACAATTTGCAAACAGTTTCATTCTGTTGGTAACGTATAGAATGTCAAACCTGATGCTAATGCACTGGTGGATTCTGCAGAAGGTCTCAAAGATGAAGAGCCGGGCGTTCTCAATAAAGTCCTCTAGGCAAGCAACCAGGAAGAAGTCATTCACGAGAACCTACGAGACAGAAAGCATGTTATGTGAGAGCACTGTAGAGCAGATAATATGCAAACACCTATTTCTGGAAGAGTATGTGCCTATCCATAAGGTTCTACTACAACAGTGTAAGGTTTGAAGTAAAGTGAAGTCATAGCTTGGACCAGACTGAAGAGCAACAGACATAAGTGCAACATTAGAAACTTCAATCTGTCTGCCTCTAGAAATTCATGGCTCATTTCAATTAGGAAATATCTATTCTCTGAAACTAAAATCCAATCCATTTTTGTTATATTGAGAGTAAATGCAGTAGGAAAGATCAACTAGCTGCATTTCTGTTACCAAGGGATTTATTTTGGCAATAGTCATAAATACAAAAGCTTCCTCTGTAAGTCAGCAATCCCAGGTTTTGTGAAGCACTTCAAATCAACCGCAAACCTTCAAATTCGATAACCACTATATGGGACAATACAGTCCGAACCGAGCCAACTACAGAGATGACTGTCAGCAACTTATCATCGGAATCAGGTCTGGTTGTTCAGTGTCTACTCCCCATTGCAGTATCACTGAATGTCACAGCTACCATTATCTGACAACTGCAACAAACTACTCCAAATAAACTCAGTCTTTCCAGTCGTCCATGTACAGTATCACCTGTGTCTAGTCTACAGCTTTGCTTAGACTCTCTGACACTGCTGCATGTGGCTAATTCATCTACTGTAAATGTTCATGACCCTGCTATGGCGCCCGAGGCACCACTGTGTTAAATGCTCACATTTGTTAGTGCTTGCTGCATTTCATCTCTCCAGTGAGAGCTATTTCACATCACAGACCTCTATCTTCAAAAGTTCTTTAAGAATCACCAGCTCTTTCTTTGCTTAAGCTTAGAAAGCTGCTATCTGCTCCTAGTTCTGGTTGAATAAATCCCAACTACATGGCACTATCAGGCAACACACATTTCAGCTATGACAATGCTTATCTAAGGTTGATAAATGTTGAAAAGTGCCCTAATTATTGTCATCTGGGATTCAAACCACAAAGCTTAAACAAAATCTGAAAGGGGCTTGAAGAGCCCTTTTATGCACAATCTGAGGGCCTGACTATAGGTAGGCCTATACTTTTCATTCTTTGACATGCAAGCATCTAACATCTGACAGTGATTCCAGATTCGGGTGGAGTGGGAAAGAAACAAAAAAGAACTTGTACCGCCTGAGCAGAACAATTTGAACCAAACTAAGCTCCCCATTTGAAAGTACTTGGCTCAAACTATTGTACTGGGTACAGCGAACTGAAGAGAGGAGACCTGAAAACAATACCCATATCTTGCTATTACAGCAATCAGTAAATAGATGGGTGCCACTCTTCTCAGTGGCTCAAAATTGATGCATTGCAAATGCTCATCAAGAGGAGAGCCCATCCCAATGGGGTATCCGTTTACCTCAATCACTACACGGTCTGTGAAACATCCCTTTACCTCTGAAAAAATCTGCTTTTTAAAGGCCTGCGTGTGAATTTCTGTGAGGGAAAAAATGCACTACTGACTTCAAACAAGCCCATTTTGGGAAAATGTTTGCAGACCATCACAGGTAATGCATTAAAGGTGCTGTTAAACATTTTTGGAACCACCCACCTGAGTAGACCTGCTTGTGAACTGGACAAGGTCAATAAAGGGCTTTTGAGCATACTGGACATGCTCTGATAAGACTGACAGGTAGGTTAGTGCTAAAAGCACCTGGAATAACTTGGGCTCTGACCCGAGAAGTAGTTGGGACTGAGCATCTGTTTCAACCACAGTGTAGTTTCAGTAAATAGACCCCCATGAGGTGAGGTCGAGACCGACCCAGAAAGTGCATACAAGTGTTTAACAAGGTCGGTGATTGAGGGCGTGTGTCATGTCTCAGCTGAAATAGGATACAGCTCTAATATTGTTGATAGTACATGCCATCATTTGGAGATGGCCTCTGGAGGCCTTTGCACAGGAAAAATCTAATTTTCTTTTGGAACGTGCTTGGAATTTTCTCAGACCATGTACAGATTTTTTGAGGCTATAACCAAGTCAAAACAAATCTAATCAATGAGTTTAGTTAGAACTGCTCATTTGTTAAATATTGACTTGGGATGCTGATGACTCTTTGTATTAGCTTAAAAAGAATAAGTTAAAATTAAATGGAACCTTCAGTAAACCGCTGACAGGAGTTATAAACACTTACTTTAGGGAAAGAGCCATTTGATCAGGCCACATGTTTTTCATTTTGAAGGTTTATCGTAAAAAGGCAAGAGATGAAAAAGGGGCCAAATAACCCAAAGTTTCGCTTTTTTATTCCTTGGCAGCTCCAAATTATCAAGTCATTTGGGAAAACTTAAATTACAGTGTGTGTGCAGGGAATAAACTAGGAGATCAAGTTACACAAATTACACATAAAGCCTAACACTCTGCTAGGACACCTGCTGTATCTCTATATTTGCTTTATGTCTGATGAACATGTCCAGAGTTGAGTTAGAGTATCTAAGTATCTCCTGGGAAGAGTAAGCAGTAGCAGCAACATTTAAGATCAGGAGATGATTTCAACAAATTAACTATTACGTAGCATGGGGCACAAAATTGAATGAATGTAGCCTGAAAGTCAAAAAGGCCATTCAGTGAGGAGATTGATTTTCATACTGTCAGAGGGTTTCAGAAGAGCCAAATTTTATTGTTTGGCATATTCCTATAATAGGTCTAAGCATAACCTGTACAGTTTGGAGCTCTGGTAGTTTGTTTCGTTTATTCTGTTTGTCTCATATGCAGACACAGCCCTGCCAATAGTGTCAGATAATTCCACCGATCTGCAGGTGGTGGAAAAGAGCAAAGAAACAAAAACATTAACGGCAGCAAAAGAGAATGCTACATGTACACTAATACGTTGTCATTTTAAAGAAGAAAATGAATATGAAAACAACTCCATTCAGATGAGTGTTTTGGCAGAGCTTCAAAAATATCACATGACCATCTACATAGACTGAGCATGCATGTGCCGATGTAAACAAGAAGCAGAGGGCTGGTAGGCTGCTCAATTGTAGAGAATACTATGGAGGAAAAAAACGACAACCAAAACTAAAATGCCTTTGTTTTCTTCTGGAAAAGGGTCATGTGATATGGGCATGACAAATCAGAAGTCACAAACTGACCAAGCACCAACCTCTGTGTCTGAAAAATTAAGCCACTGCAGACCTTTGAATGGCTACTTGAGGCTGCCTACAAAGCTGAGTGAGGCCCATGTTAAAAAGCCTAACTTTACAGTGGATATAAACATGCTTACAGGCTCGCAAATAATGGTTTTGGTCTCTATAGCTAATTTAACCATTTCTGACAGAGGGTTTATCCATCTTTAGAAACAGTCTACAGTGTTTCCTCTACATTCATTCAGGAGCGGCGGGCCGCCATTCCTAAATCGTAGCCGCCGCTCCTTCAAATTCCTTTTTTTTAAAAAATTGTCGCAAATACACCACCGCTGCATGTCTCCACCTTCACAGCAGAGTTCTGCACTGTGTCAGATACTCATGAGTACTAAGGTAAACTACAGATAACTATCCTGCTCAGTATCTACTCTTTGATATGTCGGGTTAATACGACGTTAATTACTCGCGCGGCCTTGAAAGTGACGTCACGTCAAGCACCCAGACAGCAGGTCAGATAGGCAGAGGAGTGTCGTCTTGGAAAATAGGACAGCGACTTACCGGAGAAAAGTAATTAGCTCAAGATAACTCATAATAGATTTTACAAGTTAAAAAGACATTCGCAAAATATTGATGTCCAGCTAACGTTACATAACATATCGGTAGCTTCAGTTAATTGGACCCGGTGCCAACTCAGTGTCGTTAACGTGAGTAAACTACTTGATAGCATTAAGCTAATATCTACACTCCATGATGTAACTGCTGACTGCATTTTCAGATGAGCTTGTTCACTTATTTTATTTTTAATTTTTACATTCAGCCGTTATGAAGCTATTTTCAACTGGCCATTCAATAAATAAGTTATAAAAGTAAAATCTGCAGTCAAGTGTCATTTGTTTACTCGCCACGGCTCCCCAGAGAGCTTGCCGTCGCTGCTGAAAAAAATCCTAGAGGAAACACTGGTCTATGTTAGTTACTGACAGCACGAATCAGAAAGCCAATGTGTGTTTCCAACACTGCCCATCCAGACTAAAGCACAAACTAGACAAGGTTTTAGGGGTTCCACAACTGATTTAGGTCTGATTAGGCCAGTCTGACTCAAGGAATGTATCCTGCCACTGGCCATGCTTTTCAGGTGGCTGACTTCTCTCCTTTTGCTACCTACATGTTGTAGATTGAAAAAAATTCCTAATGACTTGTATCCATTGTTGTCTCTTAGATGGTCAAATTCTTGTTTTGTATTTTAGTGGTTGGCAAATGACTAGTTTTGTTTCCGGTACAATCATGTCTATCATAGCTTATACCACCACTTTCTGACAACACTATGCAACCTACTCTAATCACTTTAAAGCAGTGAATGGAAACAATCAGAATTTGCTTTTTCCTTTTTTTGTGGCATCACAAAAGTTTACTGTAATTTAATTTGACAAAGATATTGAGACATGTTTATAGTGAGAGGTGTTATAAATATTTAGCCTAAAATCAGATAAACTTGGCGAATAAAATATTATTTACACAGAGGTTTAGACATGGCATGGCCTACGAAAGCAAAACAATAACACAAATTCAGCCGCAGCAAACAGTGTCACATCTCTGCAATTATGGTCAGTTTTCATTCTTGACTAAGTGCCTTCTGTTTCAAGCAGAAATTTTTGCAAAACAACCAGTGTATGCTCGCTGAGTGAAGTTTTTGGTGAACATGAGGTATATTGGCCTTGTTTTAAAGACTTTTACACAAGATCAAATTCTGACAAATTCACAGGATTCTTTACACAGAAATAAACAAAATGATGAAAAATATTGCAAAATGTTTACAATGCTAATTCCATTGGACAGTTCATTTGAGGTCAGTTTAACCGATCAAATCATAACACACTATTTACAGTGTGTTGAGCTTTGTAGTCAATATACAAAGAGGACTTTTACAGCACACTTTTCATTCTATTTTCACATTAAGAACTACAGTTAAATTTAAGCTTATACACCAAAATTGAAATAAATGCTCTAAATAGAGGTGCTATGACAGATCTCCTGTTTTAAACAAGTGTCTGCACGCCTCTGCGGCGACTTTTGCTTATAAAGCTTTTACTGTTAACTACTAGCCTGATGGGTCAATTACAGACCATAGTAAAATCTGACTGAAGCTTGAGTCATATGGTGTCCTAGGAGACCTCTATATCTGACAGAGGGATACAAGGCACAGACTATCACTGCTCTGTCTGCACTAGACCCACGCAGAACTTGAGCGAATAGAACCGCTGTGTGAACAGACAGAAGGTCAGACAGAGATCACATGATTACCAACCATGTTTACTATAATGCTCTGTGTGAAAGTTCAGCAGTCTGACATACAAATCAGAGGTCCTTTGAAGACCTCAGTAGTGTCACAGAGATGCATTTAAACTAACACCAACCGCTTGTGTCAGGAGAAAAAAGGATTAAATGAATGTTAATGAGATTACTGAAGTAATTACTCACCGACTCACACTCCCTGAGTTTCTTCTGAGCACTGTCAAAATCAAAGTTCACGTAGAGGCACTCTACAAACTCTGTGATTGGATCCTTGTAGGTGTAGGATTCCTGAAGAAATAAAATGACCCATTCATACCAATAACATCCATATGTTTATGTAGCTCAGCTATTTGTTCTTATTTCTTTAAATAAGTCAAGGCTTGCATTAACATGCTAATAAGGTTGACATATATGTAGATATAAAGGAAAATTAAATGTGATTCATGATTTAACACGATAGCTATAATAATCAAATAGTGCTTTTTCAAATCCATCGGGAACATCTGCATGCAAATTTTCATACATAAAAACAAAATAAATCCATGTTTTTTGTTGACAATAATGACAATGTAGTCAAAATGACCACCTGCTGGGCACAATAGCTATATAAACAATGATGTTTTGAAATTGGAACAGTTCTAAATCGTGCTAGGAGAGTGACTCCTAACCTGACCTGAGGCCACAGAGCAGAGAGTACTGAGCACATCTTTTAGCGATTACCAACACAAGAAAACGGTGCTTAGATCTCTAAAGTAGCTATTGTCACTGGCGGAGAGGGCATAGGTACACTACAGTCAGTCACTTCACTGACATCCATCTGAAGTTATGGGTTCAAGGCTTCTCCAGCGGTACTAAAGCTTTAATATACATCTCCTGTCCTTAAAAGAATGTATTACCAATGCTATTGGGTTACATGGTCAGTTACTCATCCTTTATAGCCTGCATGGCCAATAAGCAATGACCCAATAAGTGTGTGCACTTTGTAAACACCACTGGTTGAAAAAGAAAAGTCTTACCTGCTGTATGACCTTTACCAAATCCTTCAGAACCTGCCGACGCTTACGGACATCCTTGTTTGTAATGACCGCTGTGGTTAGGTAACGCAAGATGTGGGGGCAAATAGTCTGGATAGCATTGAGGTATCTGGAATGAGGGAGGATGAAAGCAATCACTTATCAGACCAATGCAAGCAAAGACATGATCTTTACACGGACACATAATATAACATTTTGGCTGCTTATCAGGCTCCTGGCATTTTGAACAGAGAAAAAACCTTTGCAGCTAAACAGATAAATGTCCTAACAGGACCTTCTTTGCTGCACATGAGCTTTAAGCCGTCTCTTTCATTAGTGTCCTATGAGAGGGGGGAGGAAAAGGAAACCCTGGCAAGAAGATATAGATCAGTGAGCAGGGACCTGCCCAGTAGCTGAAACTCAATCCATGAGAGACTGATGCTTCAACCACAGGTCAACTTGCTAAGGACTGAACACGAGAGACACAATGTGGTTACAGGCTGATTCTTATCCCACACCAACTCCAGAGACGGTCTTCTGTAAAAAATGTGTAACATAAGGTCAGCACATAAACACCACTTTGTTTGTCAAGATGGTAATTAATTGGCATAACCTGTATGCCCAAAATCCCTTGCTGGTTTCTAAATGTCTATCTTTGAACTTCCCCGTCCACTCAGTGCCTCACTGACCAAATTAAATGTGAAAAGAGGAAGTGGAGTAGGCCCCTTCAGGTCTCTTACAGCTATGGCCAGAGGAACACATGGTGTTCAGAGGAACAGTGCTGACAACAGTTTAATTAGCTGAATCGATTAAAGGGGCAGGAGACCTGTGGCAGTTGTGATGTTGAGTCTAAAAACGGCAGTGGGCTACTTGGCAAAGCCATCGTCGGCCTGGTTTTAGGAAAGCTCCCTCCCTCTCTTTGTAGTTGCTTGACTCCCGTGGAAGACCGCAGGGCTCCATGCTGTGTTCCTGATTAACTTACACCTACTCACTCTCCTGGGGGCTCCAATAACAAGCAATCTTGCATGAGTCACTGTACCATATCTTTCTTGGGGCATTCACCCTATCCCACTTAAGGGACTTCAACTTTTCTTTTTTTTGGAGTTTTGAGTCAACAAACACCACTGTACTGGTTTGCTGAAGATGCTACTGAGGCATGCAGCCAAGAAATTAAGTATGAGTTCACATTTCCTCTTTTCAAAGGGGCTGTGGGAGAACACATAGGAGAGACAAGGAAACAAGGTTCCATTTCATAACTTGTCGGGAGCAGAAAATCATGTCGAACAACTGAATGACAGAATTTGATAATTAATTTGCTTGGCATGTACTACTGCAGTTGGTTTTGCACCTGCCATACTTCATTAGGGACTATTATATCTCCTTAAGTCTGCGCAGTGTGTCAATAGTCCATAAACAGGGCTTTGGACCAACATCTGCTGACTGCAGGGGTAAAGAAGGTCAAATGTGGAGCTGAAGGCCAGCCACTGGTCATCGACTTCAGCCAAAGGAAGTACTGGTCAAGAAATGGGAAACAAGAGCCAAACCAAGCCTCAGTGGGGAAAACATGAGGTTTCTACACTGTGAAACTGCAAAGCACACAAAACTACCTCAGTTTGTCCAAACAGATGGTTGGGTGAGCTTTTCATGAGTAATTATTGGGCAGGCCTCCTTAATCATCCACAATAAAATTAAAAACTGAGTAAAATTTAGGGAACCCGACATTTGAGTGTGCTGTGTTGTGGTTGCCTGTCATACTGTCTGTGGAGCCCAATCATCTGTAGAATTATACAAGCCTGCAATCAGACCAGGGGGAGGGAGCTAAGACATCAAAATAGGTGGTGTGCAAATTTTAACACAGTGTATAAAGTTTCCGATCTGCAATACACGTGGCCTGATTCTCGACTTGGAGAGTAAACAGACCACACAAAAACACACACTTCTGAAACCACTTTGCAAATACCAGAGGGGTTCGTGGAGAAGCCCACCACCCAATAATCTGTAATAAAGCTAAATGTTTGCTGTAAGTCAAGTTTATGCCATAAAATGACTCAAACATTATTTTAAAACAGCTGTTTTATAAATCCAAACCACACTCATATATGCATATCAGACAACATATCAGAAACACAGGAACAAAATACAACATCACAGAACTACCACAACAGATATCTGTTGTTTTAAATGTGCAATAATAAACAAAGGTGACTTGACCAAAAAAATCATCAGGAACAGACATTCTCATAATAGACAATTCAATTTTGCTATATAGTACATTAGAAGTGAAACATGACTGATTTTGGTGGGATTTCTAGAGTAATGCTAAACCACTACAAGCCACTTTCTGTTTACCTTAGACAGTCGACAGGACCAAGGTTCAACCAAGCTATAAAACTGTGCCTTTCCTATTGCTATTGTTTAGTGGAAATGTATCTTATCTTTACACCTCGAGGTGGGTGATCTGACATTCGTTTACTATGTCATTAAAAATAAAAATGCTATACAAACTTTCCTTCTCCACATGAACTCAAAAGCATAATTAGTTGTGACACAATTAGGACGACACTCACTTCATGTCCTATGTAACTTGGAGGTGAAACTTAACAGTATTTGGTTAACAGAAACTAAAAATACCAGATGAAAAATACTGTTGACCAGACCAGCATCCAAAAAGAAGTGTCAAGTCGCAAGATATAACTTGCCATAACAAGATGCAGAGATTAGTTGATCACAAGTTCTAGGCTACAGGGAGAATTGAGAGATTTAGATTTTAGCCTGTGATTTTACCCAAAAAGATCGTTATATGATCTCCTGGCCCCATCACTTACTATATATACAACAACTTCCTGCTGTTCACTCAACAGTTTTTTGAGTGTAAAAGAATGAATGAAATTAAGAAATTGAAAAAAACATATATTGTAACTTACTGTGGCTGATACAGAAAGAGCTCAATGATATTGTCTCTGCCCTTCGGGTGGTTGAAGAACACAAAAAGAGACCAGTGAATGAGCCATGTCCTTTGCTGGAGCGACTGGAGAGGAGAGCTGACAGACTGCACAGGACCAAGCGAGATATCCAGTTGAACAGGAGGAAAAAAGGTGTTTAAAAAAAAAAAAAAAAAAAAAAAAGAGGCCAAAAAAGACAGAGAAAACATACATTTAATTATATGTGTAATTCTTCAGCAAGGCACAAGAAAAAATAAATCATGTGTGCTTTCCTTTTGACTTGCAATCAATCAAATAGCAAAAACGACTTCATACTCAAGTCTGAGTTCTTAAGTAGTAAGATGAGTGTGTGTGGTAAGAAATAAAATGCCACAGCAGAGCTGTACTGCAAGTGAAATGTCAATATGGGAGTCTATGTAAGAGAATCTAAATGCGGTATCAAATTTTGAGAAGTGGGGCATTTACGTTGTTATCGATAGTCTCTCTCAGGCGGGTGAGGTCCTCCATGGCTGCCTCCCAGTTCTGCATCAGGATCTCAGAGGCCAGCTTCCCCCACAGTGAGTTCAGGGCATTCCTGTCTGTAGACGGGACCTTGGGAAAAGACGACATGGTACACTTGTTAAAATCCACTGAATCACTCTCACACAAAAAACAAGCATTTTTCCACATTATTTGACAGACTAAATAATAAAAGTGTTGTTATATTGGTTGGCAGGCTGTTTAACATGTGCATTCATACACAGTGTGCCAGGGCTTGTCACTATTTGCTTGGCTTCAGTGGCACTGCTGCATGGTGCAGTGACTTCTCTCATTTCTAACGGATAAATAGATTAAATCGTGTCATGCTAAGGGAACGGAGCTTGACAGACGAGAGAAATGAATTATGAAAGACTGCTTAGATTTTTAGAAAGCCAAATTTGCTGCACTTTTAGATAAATTATCACAGTAAGCAAGGACATGTGTTGAGCATCTGTCACTTTTGTTTTCTGGGCAATTTACTTGAACCAAAACATTCTGGTGCCAGTGGAGTTTACTTGACTGGAAAAGGCCTCAAATCTAAAGACATTCCAGCAAGGATAAACTAATATTCAATATCTGCATTGTAGATCAATAAGAGAAACCTGATACTTAGTAACACGGGTCCACAAAGTTACACAAAAGACAAAACAATGGTCAAAAATGATGAAGCAGAGGCCCATAAAATCTAATTCATAATGTCTAATTCATGTACAGTTGAGATGTTGCAGAGACATATTCATTAGCATTAAAAAGATTGTGTTTCATCACCAAAAACATCTACAGAAATTATTAGGTTCCCACTTACATTTCACACATAGACAAGCAAAAAATGCACCATGAACTACAATTATAGGGACAAAGTAGCCATAGCCGAGGATGGGGCAGAAACACCTTGCATCTCATAAAGTCATGTCGGAGACACTACCTTGACCTACAACAGATTACTCGGGGTCTACTTGTTACTGAGTATAAAACAGTTCTTTAGAAATTCTAAGTGAAATGTAGTAAAAAGCACATAGTTGTCAATAATATAAAACACACACATACAAAACACAGGCACGACTCACAGCTTCTCAAAGCCATCAGATTTGAATTGCTTTTCTTCAGTTCATATAATTGTAAACAGATTGGAATCAGCTGAATGATTTCACATACTCAATACATTTACTGATGACTGAAGCTTCAGTCCTAGGGATAAGACTAAATGCCCTAAGCTAGTTTTCAAGCACCTAAAACATGACATGAACTATGCTCCCAAATGGCTGTGCCCAATATATACAATAAAATTGAGTGCCCAAGTGAAATTTGCATGGTTAACATTTTTTTGCAAAGTATAACTCACATCAGACAAGAGACTGATAATTGTAATCCTCTATATCCACAGCCTTCTGTAGCTCAGCACAAGTCTGTCGTTATCACAAGGTAATTAGTCTGAAATATGACCTGATGCTAACAAGTCACATCTTTGTGAGGATAATTACTCTCAAATATGTTGCAGGCTACTGTTTCTGATTTCCAGAACAGGCTAAAACAAACAGAAGAACCAGGTAATGAAACACAGGTTGAGAATGCCTCTGAACTTCAGCAATGCAATCACTCTGTAGTGGACATTGGACAACACCCTAGGGCTCATGGGAAACTCTGCGCCACAGTAGTTCTTGATAACACCCAACACCAGACGCAGTGACATGAGTCAAGCAGGAAGTCAGGGTGGGTGTCTGCTGAGCATCCAGAGAAACCTAGATGCTAACCGCACACCCCCATACAACATTGGACAGCTGCTAAAGGCGACTGAGACATGACAGATGTACAAGTAGAGGAAACACTAAATAAAGAACAGGTTTCCGCTGGAACCCCACAAATTGGTAAGATTTTTCCAATATAAACAGTTTTTTTGCTTAGTAAAGACCTGCTATAGTATGCTGACATTTTAACAAACTGCTATAATATGAGACAATGGCAGGTAATGGCAAAATATTGGGAAAATCTCTTGTGGTATTCCCCCAAAAGAGCAAACAGTAAGACGGTGTGTCCATCCATCCAGTCACAGCAGCAAAATCTTTGATCACATAGCAAGACTGACGTCTATAATGAATGATTTTTTAAGCACAGAAGTCCTAAGAAAGATCAGTATTGTAACTCTGAGAGAAGAAACTGGCTACACTGCCGGTATAAAGGTCAGTGTTTCATCTGTTGAAGTGTTTTGTTTTGTTTGCTATTTTTTTCTCTCTTGGAAGTCCCAGCCTGCTACGTTTGGCTGACCTCCAGGTCATTATGGCAGCTTTCTACACACACACACAGTCTGGCTTTCACTAGTGGCCACGCTAGAAAAGTTTCAATACCTGGGTTTTTCCAGCAGTTACCTTAAGTTTCCATTGGTTTGTGAAATGGGCACATTTTCGCTGACTGACCAGCAACAATAAATTTACTGTGCTGGGGATCCGTCGGGATACTCAATCTTTATTCTTAACATTCAATCCCTGCATTAAGTGATGATATGAATAAGTTGCTCTTTTCGGGCTAGGCCACACTGTAACAAGACCTGAGGCATGGATTTTGCAAGGCTGGTTTCCTTCATTTAATTGACTGGGTTTCCCACGTTAAATGACTTTATGGAGCCTCACCTCTCCCATACGGGGGAGGGAGAAACAGACAAGGGGCCTGTGAGGATGGGAGGTCCACAAAAACACTGAAAAGGGAGGAGGGGGAAAGCAGTATACAGACTCCCACTAATGAAATCCATTTCTACCTTTCCCTCTTCTAAAAAGCCTCTTGCATTGTCAAGAGTAAGCAACAGATATCTAGTTACAGAGGCTGATCTGGCTGGAACTTAAAATGAGGGCTCTAACAATTTGAGGGGTAAAAAGAAAAAAAACTGCTGGACTTCGAACAACATACCTCAATTAGAGCAATTTTGGTTTATTTAGACTGAGTTGCAAAGCCGTAAACAACAGTTGTTGGAACACTGGGACATATCCTTTGCGAGCTTTTGAAGACTTTTCTTTAATACTTTTTTTTTTTTCAGAAGGAGTGGATGCAGGAAACTTGGACGAATTACTTGTCATCTTGTCTCGGATGTGTCTCTTCCTTGTCTTGATTTGAGCAGATCACTAAAATACCCATCAAATGAAGTACCCAACTGCTTTGCGTTAAGAGGGTTGTTTGTGGGGAAAAGGGTTCATCATTGCTCAGAGTCGCTGCCAAGTTTTTCAAGAGGGGACACTCCAGCATGATGAACGTGTATGACTACCCAGAGTCAGTGACATCCGAAAGACAAGCGGCAAAGGCAGTGCAGTATCAAATGCCAATTAGAATAGGAACAAAAGATGGTCTTAATGTTTTTCACTCTAATGAATAGACAAAATGTTGATCTTATTCTTGCCCATTCTTCCAGGGCTGGCTTTGGCATGGGCCCTAGCTTTACCACAAAGTTAAATGCTGAACCAAAGACAAACAAAAGCTGGAGGACAAGTGAGTGACACTTGGAAACCACCGACTATGCAGGCTGGTTCCACTGGTCATTACAGGCTATTCAGCTGAGTTGAACTTACTAACACTTGATGTAAGATAACAATAAAGAAGTCACAATAGAGCTCAATTTCTGGTGGAAATTTGGACTTATTCCAAATGCAGCAGTTATCCAAGTCAACAGGGGATTTGCTACAAGCTTGAAAATGCCTTTCATGTGATTTTTGAAATTAAGTCAACGCAAAGTGCCAAAAAATTCTCCTAAATACTGTGGAGAAAGAACAGCAACAGTACAGGCTAAGAGCAGAGATATCTTTGCTTGAACTGATGACTAGGGAAACTATACTACCAAAAAAATGTCATATGATCCAGCAAGACAAATCCATGAAGGACATTAATTGTCTAAAAAGAAACCTCCAAACCTGAAAAATTAAGCCAAAAGTGAGTCAATCCCTATGTCAAAATGCCCAATGTTACAGTACAAACTTAGCTCATTTTCCCATTCATGACAATTATATGGGGGGGTCAATGTTTATATATTTCACCTTCCAAAATGCATTATAGTTTAAAGCATTGCATAACTAAGGATGTGGCCACTTTGAGAACCAGTTGGTGCCATCATAGGACAGTCAAAAGCCCAGAGACGTTTCTGTATCCAGCCTCAGCTCCACCTCTGTAATTTTTTGGAATAGTCAGGATATAGGATGAATAGTGCACTGCCAAGATGGCGAGGGGCGGTGCTACAATACAGAGCTTCAACACACTGCTCTTTAGGAAACCTATGACTGACATCACAAAGGGTTAGTCCATCTCTATGTACACTCTGTGACTTTAAGGCATGCTTCTTCTGCTCTCTGCAGCTACAGTCAGAACATCAACAAGTTCTTCACCTGCTGCAAGGTCTGGTTAAAGTGACCTTCTAACTCATAGCTAGTCACATTTTGCTAGCCCAGTCTGTAGAAAATAATGATCTGGTTGCATCACACTAGAATTCTGCTAAAAGGGAAAAAACATTCTGGCTTGAGGGGCTCTTGTTTGTATTTTTTTAAACCAATCACAGTGGTTGTAGGCTAAGCAAAGGATGCGGCTTCGATGTTCCCCTAAAATAGTGAGGGTGGAATATTTATAGTGGATCATTTCCATACAGGGCGATAAGCACTGTCAAAAAAAATAGATAATCCACTAAAAATAGGAGGCTGCCTTACTGCACAATCCAAATCCTTGGCAAAACTTTACATTTTTAGTGTGGTGGGTTACTGTAAGTTGTTGTTGTTTACCATCATAAGTAAAATGGTAATACACAGACATCAGAAGAAGGATAAAGCAGATTTCAATGAATGGTGGCTTAAACCCGTATCCTACGTTCGGTGAGTCAGAATAACTTGTAGCAAATCTCGCCGGCTGCAGTCCAGGGAGATGAATTTGGAGTCCATCCATGGGACAAGAATCACAATGCAGAGGCAGCTCAATGAGGAGGTAATGAAACATGAGACAAAATGAGACTTTCAAAATAAAATACTTAAATAGCACTCTTTATGGCGTCATCTGTATAAGTCTGAAAGGCAGATCATATGGCAAATTTGGACCACCCACGATCCAAGATACTCAGTTCTGCCACCATTTTCTGAATATACTAGTAGTTACTAAAGATTATAAAATTAATAGGTGCCGCACTGGTGTTGTTTCTCCTTTTTGTTTCCTTTAATTCACTCTCATTGAGATCCGCAGTCACTGACTCACCTCTCCTAACAGTATCCCCATCACATTATGTGACAAAACAACTGTACTTTAATTCAAACTTAGTGTTTGACATGCTGTTGGAAGGTTTAGGTCTCCTGAGAGACAGCAGTTGTTGTAGGTGACTTGCACCTAGGCCATTCTCTAACTCACTCATCTTTCACTCATTTCTGAGGGCAAAGAGAGAGAAGCTGCAAATGCAAAAAACCAGGCACACAAGCCTTTTTGTTTATAGAGGAAATATGGAGTATACATGTGTACTAAAGACTGCCAGCGCTCTCTGTGAACTTCAATTTTCTTCCTCTGCCAGACAGACTGCGGTATTACCTGATTTTAAAACATTTACATAAAACTTACTTTATCAAACTCTTTGTATTGTATAAATTTGTCCTTCAGTTCATCTTTTCAAGTTAAAGACAGAAAGAGTCTGAAGAAGACAGCTACTAATAATGTACAGTTCATTTGGAACCCCCTCATCTACAACATACACTCTTTCAGAAACATCTTGACCACATGGTTAAAAAAGTAACCCTCTTGATGCTAACTAAGAGACGCCTTGCATAACTAAAAACATAAGCTCAGAAGTCGTGACTAGGGAGTCTCTGGCCACAGCACTCAAATCAATAAACTGTCTACTGAGGCCCGCCCCGTGAGAAGACTACAGACAGATTATGCAGTCCGCTACTGATCACTTGGCCCAGTAAAAGATCCTATTCAAGTCCGAGAGCAGCAGTCTCCTCCTAATACAGAAGACGTGCAAGGAATTGAATAGGCAATGACGTAAGCTTTTCACATTCAATTACTTCTAAGTGTACTTTTCCTCTCTGCAAGCACTGGCCTTTTGAGGAATTACAGCAATCTGGCAAACATAATGTAATGTTCAGTTTTAATATGTCTGAGAAATGCCTTAAGCTAGTATATAAATGAGGATAGTAAAATACTACTTACACACTGTTAAGGGAGGTGAGGGGTACCGTTATCACAAAGTATATGTGTTGGTATTAACTGGATTGAGACTGCATTAAATGTGTAAAACAAACGTTGAAAGCTTACCAAGACACGGAAGAAGTAGAGGTATTCTGCAGCCCCGGAGTAGTTTCCACACTCGTACTGGAACTTGGCATATCTGTACAGCGTGTCTAAGTACTCCTGACGAAACTTCAAGAGAATACAGTACGAGAGTATCAATATCACAAACAAAGAAAATGGGAATCATTGTCAGACCAAGTCAAACAATACTTGAGCATATTTTCAGTTCAAACATTGTGCTTGTGCAGTAATTTTATGCAGCTGTGGTCCTTACGGAAATTCCAGTTTTGTGTCCTATCAATTGGTGTTTCAGAGTTTTACTTTAAATCATCAGGAAGAAACAACCTCTTTGCTTCACCAAATATATTTGAGATAGTCTTAACTACATCGCAAGTCTATTTTTAATTTAATATTTATTCGTAGCAGTAACATAATTTTGCTGCTGTGGTGGCTCATCACTGCTAAATGAATGTAGAATAAACACTGCTATATCATATCGGTGTTATTTTGCTACGAATGGAAAGGGAATATTTAACTTTTGTAACAAATCTGCCCAGATGTGGTCATCTGATCTGATTTAGAAATGCATATATGCATAATGTATATATAGGGCTATCATTTCAAGCCTACTTGTCCTCCTATATTTAACTGTCCTTCCTGACATCCATTATCTCAGAGCAGTGTGCACTGATGTCGAGCTATTGACGCAGATTCAGTAAAACCGTGACAGCCAGTGGGCACGTTGGGCCGCCTAAGCCTTTCCCACACCATGCTGAGGGGCCCTGAGCTTGGACTGTGTGGAGGTACACTGAGGACAGCATGCAGGTCAGCAGGATACCGGAGTGGGAGGAGACCGATGGAGGGGAGGGTAAGAAGCCAAACATCACGGTAAATATAGAACCTCCGGCATTCTTGCGGCTCAATCCACGAGTCCCGAGCTACTCCGTTTATTCTTAACAATTCACCACAGAATGTAAATGTCCACAGAATTTGTGCAAGCCATACAAACCCTGAAAATGAGTTAAGGGTTTTGGGAAGTAATTCTGTATTTCCCTGCTCGGCCGGTCCCTCCCACTTTGCCCCTGAAACAACCATGGGTTCACACAAGAGCCATGGGAAATGCAGTGAAGAAGTGAGATGTCAGCAAATCAGGCCAACTTACGTTATGTTTTTCTGCCAAATAGTCGAAGAGCATTCGTCCATCTCTGAAAAAAAAAAGCAAGAAAGTTCCTGTAGTTAGAGGCCATTTAACTTGAGCTGCCATTTGGCTGACATGCTGCCGTTTATAGCCAATTCAGGTATATTTTTCCACTTCTGGTCTAAATCAAGAGTCATACATAAATGAAGACCATTTCACTTTTCAAACAGTGTGATGTGCTGTTTATTACATTTGGTTTGGCCACTATAAATCAAAGCTAGCCATGTCTAACAAATGATGTTTGGTGAATACAGTGAATACTGATTTCTCAGCACAGCCTCTCTGTCTCTATGGGTTTATCAAAATAAAGGAATGCACTGGCTCTTCTACATGGTTGTATCTTGAATGCCTTTTACAACTTGCCTGTGACACAAAATCTATTTATGTGGACACCACACTGAAACTATGTGTGTTCCTAGTGTAAGTTCACTTTTACAATGGGAATGAGTGAGTGTGCATTTGCTGGCACATATGTAATGTGTGCTAAATGAATTTAATTTAGGCTGAGACAGGATTCTTCACTGCTTCAAGACAGGTTGTCTCTGCTTGGAGGTTAAAGATGGATGGTTTCTATAAGCTCCTAGGTGACTTCCCTGTAGCGTGGAATGTCAGCCTGCTGTGCATTGCAAGAACATTGATCCTGAAAATTTATCACAGCCACAAGCCACTGCACATGTACATTCTCTCACAGGATAATTATTTGAGCAATGTCTTGAAGGAATACAAAATATCTAATATTTTGCTTTTCACTTCTTCTCAGGTTTAGATGAGAGTCCACGCTGAACAAGTCATGAAGTCATCAGCAGCATGCCGACTGAAAAAATCTCAAAAGGAGGCTTTATTTCTTTAACAAGTCCACACAAATGAAAACATAAATCACAGGAAACAGTGATCACAATCCACAGAGTGTGGCTGAAAGTGACAAGATTATTTACAGATACGGTAAAAACATGATTGACTATGAATCTGAGCTTGGTTTCTGGCTGCAGTAGTTGCTCAAATAAAGTCTGGAAGAAAAGGAATAGAGACCTATTGGCTAAGGGTCAATTAAAAAAAAAATTGAAGATTAGAAATGTGTTATTATTTAAAATGGTTTATGAATCAGTGTGGTGTGGATACAGTGTGGATCTCTTAACCCCCAATAGATGAGATGCTATTTTCTAGCACTGCATGATCCACTAATCCAGACATTATGTTAAAAACGAGCAGCAGTAAAAAGCATGATTTAGACTATAATGGTAGTAAAACTGTTCCATGTCCTTTGGCTTGAGAGACAATACTTCAGTGACCCCAGTTTATTTTCTATTGTTTTACAAATCTAGTGGTATGAAGAAAAAAATATGCATAACTTAAGACAGACACAAGTCTTGTCTAAAATGAGGATTTCCATGCTGACAGCAAACTGCCAATTATGTAGAGAAGCTCTTTAATCAGGCTTCATATCTCACCTAACCGTTCATACTAATCTCTGGCTTAAATAAACAAATGTCTGCAAGCCATGCACAAGCTGAAAGGAGATAAAAATGGAAAATGGTTTTGATTAAATGTGCCCTCCCTCGCCAAGAGTCAAAGGAAAGGATAAATACTGAATATGACCAAACAATTTTAATCACTGTAGACGACAAAAGAGCCTTAATAAAGTTAACCACAACATCAAGCGGCTGTCTTTTTATAACCTTTGTGTTTGCTGACTTCACTCAGCAAAAAGCTCTGAAAAAGCTTAATACATTTTTATTGAAAGTGCAGCTCCATGGATTCTACAAAATCCTATGTAATGTTGCTGTGCCGTCTACTGTTTCAAGTAACAGGTTTTACTAACACTAAAATCATGGCAGTAAGACCAGCTATAAATTTCACAACCTCACTAAAGGCACATCATGTCTTGCATTAAATCAATTTTAGGATAATGATTAAATAAAGAGGAAAGATACTAATTGTGATTAGAAAATGACAGGCTTTACCTGGTGGACTGCATCTGCCTTGTTGTCTCTGGGTCCTCAAACATTTTCACAATGGGTTCGGTCTCAGACTGGAGCTGCTTCAGCTGGGCCACGACCTCTGTCCTCTTCTCCCTCAGAGCTGACACAGGGAGGATAAAGGCAGCCATTACCTACAGCAACACCATAAACCTGCATGTACATGGTCTGTATCCCAGTAGTGAAAACGCTGTAAAACAAAGTTTACTGCAAAATCAATTCTCAATGGACCGAGTGTGGTGTAGCGCAGAAGCTCTTTATGATGTCTATCAAGAAATATTAATATATGAATGGTTTTGTGTGTGTTAGCTCTGGAGAAATAAGGATGAGCCTTGTGTATTCACTTACTATGGGGAATCTCCTTCTCAGAGTAGAGGCTTCTGTACACATCCATGGCGAAGTCCACCATGTTTGTGTCACTGAGGAGGTCCAGTTTTCCATGAAGCAACTCCTGCTCATTGTAGATCTAAAAACAAAGCAAAAAATAGTAACCAGAGCAGAGGTAATGTTTATGTTCACTGTTACCTAATCTGGAAGTTCTGACTAAGTTGCAAAGGCCGATAGATTTTGTTTGTAATGTAATAATTGTTACAAGGCACAACGTGTTACTGGATAACGAATTTAGTTAATGTTTTCTATAACTTGACAATGACTTAATACCCAACTCCCTAACTACTAAAGGTTACGTGAAATGCCACGGCCTCCAAAAGCCAATAATTATTTTGTACACGTAACGACATAAGTACAGTACAGTGCCTACTGTTCTTATACTTATCACAACGTTGAATTTAACTTATGTAAACCTAATGGCTGTTACTTCCAGCTACTATACGTAGATTAAAGGTTTCAGACAACTGAGAAAGTACCTTACTCCGATGTTAGCTTTCTAAATTAACCTCGAGGTTACCCGGCACTAGCGGTATTGCTAACACTCCTGGCAAGACTTTGCTGGCCCCAGCTTTCGTGTTAAGCGTTTGAATACTGTTAATAAGTATTTTCAAGCTATTAAAAACAACTTCTATACTCTAGCCTAAATAGCTGTTCCAACATTAGGCGCTTTAACTTCAATTTAAGCATTTTTTTAGCTCGTTGTAGTTAGCATTGTGTGAGAGCGCCCAGTTGTGTGTTTCGTTGCCTCGTACATCCCCACCGGGCGGCAACACTGCTGACATGCCGAATAGTAGTCTGTCTGGAAGCACCACCCAACAACTACGTACAAACTGCTGTTCCCGGTTTACAAAACGCGCGCTCCTAAACTCATCCGTACAGGTTAGGGCGCGAGCATGGCGTAACCAGTGTAAAGTTGAACACAAACAAGGGTACAGCTTCCGGTACTGCCTCTTAAACTGTAAATTCAACTTAACTCTTAAATTTAACTAATATGGTGCCCTAAATGTCCGGTCCCAAAGTATTATTAAAGCTTAGTGTAGATTTTACTGCATACATTGATGTACTCGTTGGTCAGCAGTTTTTAGTTCTGAACTCTATTATTTTCTTCTATTTATCAAAAGTTGACGCGCTTTTATTTTGAGTGCAATTGGATACATTTCCGGGTAAGTGACGCTACCTTTACATAGCGGCAAAAAATGTGGCCAACTCCTCGGCGTGCATGGCTTTAAAAACTGATAGAAACCAGTAAATAGTTTGTTAAAAATAACGAAAATTGTAACGAAGCATTCATGTGTTAATATATTTCATACCTCTTTGACAGACAGGAACTCCAGCAGAGGAAAAACGAGATGACGGTCTAAAAAGTGGGCAATTTTGGTGGTGAGATCGTACTCCGCCATCTTTGCTCCGGGAGAAAGGAAGTGGATGCGTGATGCAGCTGTGTGGAGAGGAACCGACCAATCAGCGATGTTGTCTGTGTTGCCAATAAGAATGAACTACAACAAAAAGAATTGTTATGCTGATGTTATACTACTAAATTATAATAATTATGATTATTATGAATAGAATTATTCATGCAAAATATAGTGCCAAATGTCTTGGCAGTTATTATAGATAGATAGATAGATAGATAGATAGATAGATAGATAGATAGATAGATAGATAGATAGATAGATAGATAGATAGTAAACATTTTTTTGTTTTTTTTCTTTCTGACCTGTTGCATGAGCCTACACAAGTGATCCAATTTATTTTCTTTTCAGTTATATTCTTACGTTGTTCAGTTTTGCAATGGTTTTCTCAGTTTTCCAGAATGCCAAACATAGTTTCACACACTTTCAGTTCCAGTCATGCTTTTGCAGTGTGCAAGATTATGACCTGGTGTTTTTTTTTTTTCTTTCCCCAGTGACTAGTGAAATTGAATATTCATATGTGGTTTTCATTTTTGGAATGTAAAATTAGTTTAACATTGTTTTGTGATGGATACACAGTATAGATCAACAGATCAAAAATAATAATCCCAAACAATCCCAGGAAAACACTGAACATCAGATCCAATAATCAGCTGCGTCAAAAATAGGTCAGTCCCTAATATTTATTATACATTATGTGGTATATTTCCTTTCATAGCATGTCAGTTAATATATAGCTCCCTGGTGTGGAGTAAGAAACTTGAGTTTCACAAACATTTTTACCCTTTTACTTACAATGTTGTTGCTCATGCATAAAAATGTGTGTTATTTTTCCATGCTTCATTGGTTTCTCAGAAGGATGTATGGCTGTAAACTGTAAACTTTCGGAATTCCCATAATTACCTTGTGGTGTTGATACAGTAAAACATTTCATTTATAAAGAGGGGTCCAAGTGAACATTTTGTTGAAAGTGAAAACATAGCCTTTTCCCCAGACTCCACCAATATTTCTCTTAAAAGCCTGTGTATGACTTCTTTATGAGACTAAAATCCTTTGAGGGCAAATATAGTCATGATGAACCACCAGTCACGAGCCTGCCTAATTTGAATGAAAACATCCGGATTATTTCCGATCATTAGACTTTTCCAAAAGGTTAGAATGTCTTCACTGTGCATCTGGACCATCCCTCTTTGTCGTCTTTCATTTCAGGAGCTGCCTCGTGTCAACCATGCCCAGCCGACAACAGCCAATATCAGCGACTAAATGGCCCATCTCTAATATGTTTCCCTACTACCTTGTTTTCTTGACAACCACATGGCGCTGTCTTGTATTCTCACACAATTCGTCCCTTGTTAGCACTGGACTCTCTCTCTTCCACTCTCTCTAATCCTTCCCGCCTGACGGCAGGTAGAAATGAGTCATAAACAGACACCACTCACCGTGGCCAGTTGCTGTTTTACTGGGTGCTTCTGACACAGTCTCCTCTCACTCAGTGGCAGCTTTTCCTCTGCTGAAACCTCTTTTGTGCCATCTGCTTTGTTTCAAGACAGATTGTGCAGTAAAAACAGAGGCCTCTACGCAATGATTCGGTCTGTTTGGCAAGTATCACTTGGGAATTTGTTTCAATTACCAGCGGATCATTCGTAGATTTAATATAAAGCAACTTTGGCTGCCACTAAGTTGGCCTCATGAGATGGCAAAAAATACTTTCTGTATACTGGTTTTCTTCACTGGTTTTAACCAGTGTGAGCAGCCAGCAGTGCTTTTTTTTCTTTTCATTTGTATATTTCTTATACTTTCACCTGTGCATTTCTGCAGTTGAATTGTTAAATGTATTTTATTTAATAGGTGGAAACCTTGTTGCTGTTATGCTTTTGAGAATAATTAGAATACTTATATTTAAACCTATTATTTCTGCTAGGACTCTCAGTGTACACCAATCAGCCACAACATTAAGCCACATGCCTATTGTGTAGGTCCCCCTCATGCCTTGAGCTCTTGGTCGTGTTCTTTAAGTCGTTCTGTTGAAAGAAACAATGGGCGTTGGGAAAGGCCATTGCTTTCAGGAGGGGTGCTTGGTCTGTAACTATGTTTAGCTGAGTGGAACATGTCAAAGTTACATCTCCATGAATGCCAGGACCCAAGGTTTCCTATCAGAACATTGTCATAACAAGACAATCAGTGTTATTTCCTTTACCTGTCAGTAGTTTTAATGTTGTGACTGATCAGTTAATGCAGTATCTTACTTTCCTGGACAAAATGTTAAACTTAGGGACTCTACAAAACTATTAGGATTGGGTCACAAAAGAGAAAGTGAGTATAATTTTCCTTCTGCCTGAAAGTAAGATTGTCAGACTTTCGTAATGGAGGAGTTAGGGTCATGAATTAAGATTTGCATTTCAGCCTTCCTTCGCAATTTATAATTGCAATTAGTTCAAATTCAGATACACAATTAAAGAAGTTGTACCAAATGAATACTGTTAATGAACTATGCAATAGATTTATATACAATTATCATTCTGACATGCTTTGGGAAGGGTTTTGTAGTCCACTGGGCAGTTTAAAGAAAACATTACTAGCCCTAAAAATGGCCTTCCTTTTCTTTTCTCTCTCTCTCTCTTTTTTTATCAATTGAAGCACATTGTTCAGCCCTTCTCACAAACCTCCTAAGTTCCATACAGTCTCTTACCAAGCACAAAAACCTCTATTTGTCCTTCCAGCCTTAATTTACTCCCATATTATCAAAACCCAGTAATTGTTCCCCCATGAAACATAAACATGTGCACTATATTGTTCATTTGCAGTGCAATGTGAATTGTGTACTTGTGTTTTATGTGCAGGCAACAATACTTGTTATTACACAATATTAAATTAGGAAGCAGCGGGAAAGATCCTCAATGGTGCAGGCAAAGCCAGTAAGCATTCTCAGATAGGTTATATACCACAAACTAAATCCAAAATGACAAGAAATTATGTATTTTAACATTGATTTGAAAGCCAAATTGCGCTGGTTTCTCTTGTTTCAACCAGCACCCCCAAAAAAAGGTGCTTGGGAGGTAGTATTTTGGAAAAACGTGCAGGGGAATTCTCTTTCCCTTTTTGTGATTCTGTTTCAGTTTTCTTTCCCAAAGCCACAATAATGTTATTTTGCTGATAACATTAATCTCACCAAAATATGTTGAACTACTTCATTCTATCCAGACTTTAGAGTCTTTTATGGCCGGACATGTAAGAATAAGAAACGTTCTTCATTATAGTGCTTAATTAATTGGGATCACCTTTCTGTTGAACACTGAATCTCTACAAGCTTTTACATTTGCTTGCAGAAGACTCAAATAAAGTACATATTGTGCAAATCAAACAATCCTAACCAAACAATAAGCCACTAAACACCAATAGAGCCTCAACTATGCACAATGCCATGTTTTTATAAGGTTCAGTGCCAGCTTGCTCATCCATCCCCTAAGAGGAAAGTGAAGCCAAACCCAAGATTTGCAGGCAGTTGCAAAAATGGGCACAATGCAATTGAGACAAACAATAGAATAGCAATAACAATATCCCCAAGTATGAGCTTCATTAGTTTTAGGATAAACAAACGGCAGGAGAGACGCCCAAGGATCATGGATAAGAACGTCTTGAAACTGGAGAGACAAACTCTATAGAGAACAGGTCATAGAAAACCAAACTCTTGCAAGTGTCAAAAGAAATAATTATTTTCTTTCTTGCCAAGAACGGCATGGGAAGATAAATAATGTCTGTCCACTGAGATTGGAGCTGGGACGAGGAGATGGTTAGCTCAGTTTATCTTAGCATAAAGAATGGAGACCGGGAAAAACAACTATCCTTGTTTTTCACACTTTTGTACAAACACAGAAGATTAACAACATGAATTTGCAGGAGGTCATCACTTCAGGCAAAGAAATAGTCTGTTAGATAGCTTCTTGTAAACCTTTTGTTTGATAGTTTTTCACCCGTCTGCACAAATTGAACGAACGAGATACAACACGAGCTAACTTTTAGGGGGATTTTCTAACCGTCAGACAGGCCTGTTTGTAATCTTTATACTAAGCAGTCAGCTGCTGGCAGGGGACACCTAGCTCTACATAGGTTGAAGGTCTCATATGGTGAAAATGTATTTTCATTTTTAGTTTTGTGGTTATGAACTTTTTTTGTCTGTGTCAGTGATTGACAGATCCAGCTGTCAATCACAGATAGCTTGTCCTTCCTGAAGGGGGCGGGAACAGCAATACTCTGCCAAAGCTGCTCAGTCGTTGCATGATTTCCGAAAGTCCCGATAAGTCCGCAGTGGTCAATTTGTAGTAGGATCACAATCATGTGATCATCAACAGGCAGCTGACGTAGCGTTCACTTGTTGTCAAAGTTACAGTGACACCATGCCACTATCTCACAGTAATAAAGAAATCTTTAACAAATCTGTGGATCCAAACTGTAAGTTGGATCACTGCCAAAATATAATCAGTTGGTTCTTGTGTCATTTCTGACCTCCCCTGAAAATTTTATCCAAATCCGTTGGTCCGTTTTTGAGTAATGTTGCTAACAGACAGACAGACAAAGAGACAAACGTACGCACCGCGTTCCTTGGTGGAGTAACCAGGGGTTAAAAATTAATGGTGAAATGAATTATCTTCGCATTATTTTGAGCTGAAAAACTGGAAAGGTATCCTGTGGGGACCTTTAATGTAAAGACTGGAAATAGGGGAAAACAGCTGTCCTTGTTTTTATATTTAAATAGAAACACAGACAACTAAAAAAATTCCCTGCAAAGAAATAATGACATTATTTTGCCTGCCTAGATCCCCATGTTTCAAATATTTATGCTAAGCTAAGCTAATCATCTGCTGGCTATAGTTTCATATATAAAGCGCTTTGGTGGCAATTAATAAACCCCCCAAAACTCACTCAATGTGTCAAAATTACAAGTTGGAATTTTTAGTTGTGACTAAGTTGTAATTCTACACTACTGCTGCCTTTACAATGGCCATGTTTACATGAGACCTTTAATTCCTCTTTAATTCGGAATTAAAGTTAATTCCGCTTTAAAATCTCCTTGTAAACACTTAATTCCGAATTAAAAACTTAATTCCGAATAAACTTAATTCCGAATAAACTACCTGGTTTATTCCGAGGTTAATTCCGAATAAACTAATTACTGTGTACGTTCTATTCATCTATAGAGTTAATTCCGCTTTAGTTAATTCCGGTCATTCTGCGCATGCTTGGCTCCTCACGTAGCGATGACGTAGCAGCGTACACAGCTTGGTCGTCTGCCTCACTTCTCCAGTATCCTATCTCTCTTCTCCTTCTCAAGTGACGCAACAGAAGTAGTACGCCATTGTCGAGTTGCTGTTTCAAAACGACAATAAAAAGCAAAGCGAAAAGCGTGCTTATTAGTTGTTCCTCCATGTTGTTGGGGAAAAGAAATGCCGTGGCAAATGGAGTTTGTTTTCTTCCGGTAAACAGGGATACGTCACATCCACTCCCTGTCCAATTAGAGTCCTTTCCAACGCCCAAGCATTAAAGCAGAATTAAGGAAGGGGATAAACGTGCAGTCCATGTAAACCTTAATTCGGAATTAATATTTCCATGTAAACGCGAAGCACAAAACTCTAATTCCGAATGAATAATTCCGAATTTAAAAACTTCATGTAAACGCGGCCAATGAGTGGATCTATTAAGTCATCGCCTCTGTGCACGACCCCCTTCCATCACTTGCTTCAGTGTCATAAATGAGCAGGTACGCTCATTTACGACACTTCTCAAACACTGCAAAACTACTCCACTGTACACAATGATACATTGTAATGTTGGAGTAATTTAGCCTGCAGAAGAAAAAGGATACAGATAGGTCTGTTCCACAAGACGACAGGATAGTTTCTTTGGTTTGTTATGTATGAAATCCCAGAAATCCATGCTTTTGCAGTAGCCAGAGATGCTCAAGTGTGGCTTTGACTGCTTATTTTACTCATTGTGTGTCTTCCAACATATAAAAAACACCACATGCATAAGTTTACAAGGTAAAATCTGTCTTTCCATACTTGAAAGTGATATTAATCTTCTCTGCATGCTTTGCTAAAAACTGAACAAGTGTATTTCTCAAAATGTCAAGCTTTCCATTAAGGTTGAAGCTGTTTAGTTGTGCACAGGTTTTGCAAACATGAACCTAATCCTACTTAACTTTATTGTTTGTCAGACTCGACCTCTGTGTGGATACAGTTCATGGTGGTCTGCACTCTAACTTAACTATGTCTTGGGAATGTTTCTGCAAATTTGTAATCTCCTCCTGCCAAGGCGCTTCATGGTCAACCTAATCTAAAGAGTAACTGATGATTTTCTCCCAGCAAGTCCCATAGTTCCCAGCCAGGCTAGTGAATGAAGAGGTTTGGGCTTAAGGCTTATTGAAACTTTAAACAAAGGCCATTAAAGTGGAGCAAATATATACAGTCATCTACCATTTCTGACTGAAAATCAAAGCATGTGCATGTTTTTGTAGGATAAAGCAGTTGCAGACAGTGATGGCTTTGGCCACACATGACATCTAGGTTCAATACTGGGATGCTGTCAGGAACACCAACACATTTCAGCATGCACAACAGTTATCCATCATTCTACGTGTTTGTCTTGAAGAAAATACTCCTCGGCCTTAATGGGATATACTTAAAGGGCGCTGGAGTGATGGGCCAAATATTCCATGAAAAACCTCAACTCTCCGGTTTCCTGAAAGCTTTCTTGGTCAACAAATGAATCCAAGACAGGGAGAGGAGATGACACTGCCAAAGACACCCACTACTGGCCTCATTCTAATATCTGTCAAAATATAAATCAATAAGATCTGAAGACAAATGGCCCGGCGCTGGATGTTGCGAAGCCAAGCATCCCTGCTCTGAATCTGAATTCCAGCATCTCATATGAATTTCAATGATTCCTCTGTAAACTTTTTAGATATGCATCACCTCGCTCCGACTGCATGTCAGGTTATAAATCAGCGGCCCACACTCCTGATTCCTAGCCCAGTGCTGACTTCAGCACTGTCACACTCGATGGCAACGGGATGAAGGTTATCGACCAGACCCACAGGCCAGAAAACAATACAAACTCCCAGTGAGCACCCAGTTGCACACGGCATGATGGAACATCTGTGCAGCACATGTCCACCGCACAAACAAGGAGGGACTTGTACTCACACACATCAGCGGTATCACAGGAGAGGTGCACAGGGGAGTCGATCAATATTTGACCTCTCTAATCCCTCCTCAACAAGCTCTGCTTCCATGTTTGCTCCTCTCGTTATGCACAAATTCACTTTTCCTCTGTAATTTTCTTTAAAAACATGACATTAGAGAACACATGGCGCTATCTCCAAATTTGCGGCCATGAGTGTTCTTACCAGAAAAGAAAAGTGAAATCTGATAACTCCAGATTATACTGTGAAGTTACAGGCTTCCATTGCACTGGGGATGAGATCTGAATACTCTTCTTCTTGTGGATTTTACATTTCTGTAATAACTGCTATTGTGTGTATTTGTGTAGCTAAGTGGAGGTCTCTGAATAAAACCTCTCTTGAAATAATGGAAAGAAAGTAAGACCAGTGAATGATTGTTGGGCCTTCTATGAATGTCAAACCTCAACTCATACCCTCTGAGAGGTTGTAGAAGTACTTTATATTTCAAGTTGGACCTATAAAAAAAATGCTGCTGGAATGAATGAACTCCACCAGCTGCGACAACTTACGATGAAGATGATGTGATTCTTGGATACGACTGAGAAAAAATGTTCAGTATTTGGCTCTGAGGTGTCAAAATTGTCAAGTCACTGCCAAATCCTCTCTTAGAGATCAAACGTCATCTTTAATAAGACTGCATGAGGCTTATGCAAGCTTAGGTTCAAATATAAAGTCTTCCAATATGACTTTCTTTATTATTATTATTCACTCCAGGAGAAGCGGAGCAATTTGTTCATTTGGAAATCAATTTATGGAAGTGTCAAGAGCTTTTAGAGATCCCTTCTCATGATGAATGTGGCAGATCACCTGCAATTTGCACTGAACACCTTGGAGGTAATCTTGTGCATTGCAATGTTAAATCCTTGTTCAAATTTAATGAGAAAGGACGATTAGCTATTAAACCCAATCCAGCAACACATAATATACTACATGTGGTAATACTCCAATCCACAATAAGCAATCAGGCTACTAGGCGAGGTGTCAGGGGAGCAATACATCCTAAGCTTCGTGCTGTGCATGGACCGTCAATTACGAGTATGGTACCGCTCTGACATGGGCTTGAATATTGTTCTTGGCACTGAAGCTAAGAGGGAGAAGAGCAAGAGAGTGAGGAAGCCTAATTGTGATGTACCATAATTTCCCGCTCAGGGCCTCTCAGTCAGGATATGGGCGAGGTCAAAGGTGCAATAGAGAGAGTCCATCAGAGGCAAAGCGTGCTGAAGTCATCTGTACGGAGTTATTCGTGGTGAGGTGAAAGCAACTTGGTCAGACAGGAGACCTAATCAGATTTCAAAGTCAACACAGTGCCGCCGGCTCCAGAAGGCTGAGTCCAAACATTGTTGCTAATTGCATCTGTCTTCATTTTCCGCAACTCACTGTACAACACCAACGAAAAAGAAATCTAGATGGAACAGGAACTATTTCAAAACCACAGAGAGCACCTCAACGTTACCTCAATTTTTAGTCCATAACTGTTCATTTTAGAGATTGCCAACTCTGATTGCTTCTGTCAGAAATCAAAATATAATGCTTGTAAAGTGTTTCTACTGGAATATTTCTTTTTTTTTCTTCATACATGGAGACTGAAAAGGAAAATATATATATGCTTGTCCCGTGTGCCATATGTGGGGGCTTCTAGAGCATGGAAACCTACGTAAGCACCAGTCGAGTAGTACAATTTGGGTTTTCAGATGGCTGCAATTGATCTCTCATATTGTGACATTTCTGTACAAGAGAACTGCTCCAAGTTAAACAGGCGCCTTATGTCAAGAAGATTTTTTTTCTCCACCACCACCACATCCAGCTGCGTCTCAAAGTAATAGACAGTTCGTTCACAGAGTGATTTTACCATCATGTTCAAAAATCCCAAGAGTCACACTCACTGCATGGTGTTTATTGCAGGTCACTATTAGGGCCCTGGCCCTCAGTGGCACCTTGGCAGACAGGGGAAGCCCTTTATCCCGGAGGACAGAGTGTGATTGTTTTAATGTGGTTGCTTTCGTATTTTGTGTTCCAGCAAAAACCCAACCACATATCAACGGACTGCCATGTGCAGACTTGAAAATTACAAATGCACAGATCGCCAAAGCTGAGCGTAACTTATACTGTACACAGTGTTATTATTTGCATCACTGACAGGGATGATGACATTTCAGCATTCCCTTGTGTGCTTGCACTTGCCTATTACTGATGATGCTAAGTCGTTTAATCATATCACTGTCTTTCAGAAAGAAAAAAAAATCTCCTTGTTGTCCTTTCGCAATAGAACATTGGCAAAGTATGCAGTATGCTATGTGTACTGAACACCACTGGATATGACATCAGAAATGTCTCTGTAAGCAAGTTTGTGCTGAGTCCACATCAACAAGTGTGTAATGTGGTAAGAGAGAAGTGTGTTAGCAAGCATATGCAGCAAGGGGATGAGATTCACAGAGGCTCCTGGGGGAAATCAGTATAAAATGGTAGATGTGCTTAGAAAGCACATTTCATATTTTCAGAGCTAGAGTCTAGCTGACCATCCAACCCAATACTTAGAAGGGGAATTATATAAAAATGGAACTGGGGCATGAGAACAACAACATCTGGGGTTGTGAATGTCTGCTTTAGCCTACTTGTCATCATGCTCTAAGTTGGAGACAAAGCTGAACAATGCAATATGTATGTAAGTGTAGGTTTACTGCAATGCTGAATCTACATTTCAGCCACAACATGTCCAATTTGGGCTTATATTATATTTATCATTAACTGAAGAAAACAAAGCAAAACAAAGCATACCAAACAAATAAATAAACAACAAAAAAACAGGATGTGGATGTTAATTTGTAAGATTTTACCTGTCACTTCTCTTTAAAGACATTGTTATTGTTGTTGTTGTTTACATATTGACATAGACAATGCAACACAATAATAATAATAATAATAATAATAATAATAATAATAATAATAATAATAATTTACGTCAGGCACGCCCTCAGCTGGCCAGCCCATGACGTTTGCACGACGTATCTTGTCATAAGGGAAAAGATGGCGTCGGTATCAGAAATGTACGATGTGGGATGGGAAGGTAAGACGATAGATAAAATAGATTCTCCTCAAGTGTCACCGAGGCATGTGTTGAGGGCTTTCGTCGTTTTCTTGTGCAAAATCATGTCGTAGAGCCGTCGTTGTCTCAGACTAAAAATACAAACTAACAAGTCAGCGTGTGGAGTTAGCTCATACTAGTTAGCACGACGTGCTAACATATCGGTGTTTTGTATACAATTGCTAATACTAGCTTGATTTCTCTTCAACTGTTAAAGATATAAAAGCAGCAGAGGAAGTACAATAGAAAGCGATGTGTGTTTAAACACGACACCCGAAGTCTGTTAGCGTGTTACCCTGTTCATGTAGCGTTACTAACGAATAGGTGCGGCTAACGACAGATGCTATTGCTGACCTAACGTATGTGTGTGGTCCTGTAAAAGACCTCTACCGCTGCAATAATACAGCTATACCTAATGAAATGCATTGTTAGTGATGTGTTTTGTTTCTCTCCGCTTGAGTTTACTTGTAACGTATCTGTTACTTAGTGGTTACATACATATTCATATCTCAGCTGTAAAATCTGATGAAGCTAAATGCGTTCATATTATTTTACGTTAGATGTGTCTGAATAACCTCATTGGCTTAACTCCCTTCATCAGTATTACCTCAAATGTTGGAAAAAATTAAAATAATGTTGCATTGCAGTGTACCTGTATACAGTGGGTACGGAAAGTATTCAGACCCCTTTAAATTTTTCACTCTTTGTTTCATTGCAGCCATTTGCTAAAATCAAAAAAGTTCATTTTATTTCTCATTAATGTACACTCAGCACCCTATCTTGACAGAAAAAAACAGAAATGTAGAAATTTTTGCAAATTTATTAAAAAAGAAAAACTGAAATATCACACAGTCATAAGTATTCAGACCCTTTACTGTGACACTCATATTTAACTCACCTGCGGTCCATTTCTTCTGATCCTCCTTGAGATGGTTCTACTTCTTCATTGGAGTCCAGCTGTGTTTAATTAAACTGATTGGACTTGATTAGGAAAGGCACACACCTGTCTATGTAAGACCTTACAGCTCACAGTGCATGTCAGAGCAAATGAGAATCATGAGGTCGAAGGAACTGCCCAAGGAGCTCAGAGACAGCATTGTGGCAAGGCACAGATCTGGCCAAGGTTACAAAAGAATTTCTGCAGCACTCAAGAGCACAGTGGCCTCCATAATCCTTAAATGGAAGAAGTTTGGGACGACCAGAACTCTTCCTAGACCTGGCTGTCCAGCCAAACTGAGCAATCGTGGGAGAAGAGCCTTGGTGAGAGAGGTAAAGAAGAACCCAAAGATCACCGTGGCTGAGCTCCAGAGATGCAGCAGGGAGATGGGAGAAAGTTCCACAAAGTCAACTATCACTGCAGCCCTCCACCAGTCGGGCCTTTATGGCAGAGTGGCCCGACGGAAGCCTCTTCTCAGTGCAAGACATATGAAAGCCCGCATAGAGTTTGCCAAAAAACACATGAAGGACTCCCAGACTATGAGAAATAAGATTCTCTGGTCTGATGAGACCAAGATTGAACTTTTTGGCGTTAATTCTAAGCGGTATGTGTGGAGAAAACCAGGCACTGCTCATCACCTGCCCAATACCATCCCAACAGTGAAACGTGGTGGCAGCATCATGCTATGGGAGTGTTTTTCAGCTGCAGGGACAGGACGACTGGTTGCAATTGAAGGAAAGATGAATGCGGTCAAGTACAGAGATATCCTGGAAGAAAACCTCTTCCAGAGTGCTCTGGACCTCAGACTGGGCCGAAGGTTCACCTTCCAACAAGACAATGACCCTAAGCACACAGCTAAAATAACAAAGGAGTGGCTTCGGCACAACTCTGTGACCATTCTTGACTGGCCCAGCCAGAGCCCTGACCTAAACCCAAATGAGCATCTCTGGAGAGATCTGAAAATGGCTGTCCACCAACGTTCACCATCCAACCTGACAGAACTGGAGAGGATCTGCAAGGAAGAATGGCAGAGGATCCCCAAATCCAGGTGTGAAAAACTTGTTGCATCATTCCCAAGAAGACTCATGGCTGTACTAGCTCAAAAGGGTGCTTCTACTCAATACTGAGCAAAGGGTCTGAATACTTATGACCGTGTGATATTTCAGTTTTTCTTTTTTAATAAATTTGCAAAAATTTCTACGTTTCTGTTTCTTTCTGTCAAGATAGGGTGCTGAGTGTACATTAATGAGAAATAAAATGAACTTTTTTGATTTTAGCAAAGGGCTGCAATGAAACAAAGAGTGAAAAATTTAAAGGGGTCTGAATACTTTCCGTACCCACTGTATGCCCCACACGCACTCAGTGACAACAGTAAAAGTTTTGACAGTGTGAATTGTGTTGCTAAATGTGGTGGTGTTGTTAATTATCTCAGCTTTTAATTGTTCTTATGGGTTTAACGCCTTTGTCCACAGAGATGAGAGACAAGCTACGCAAATGGAGAGAGGATACCTGCAGAAATAGTGAACAAATAGTGGATGTTGGTGAAGAGCTCATCAGTGAGCATGCATCAAAACTGGGGGATGACAGTAAGTGTGACAAGACTAAATAAACCAGTGTGTCATTTTACATCACTCCAGAGAATATATTTTTTTTTCACAAGCAACATACACCGAGGAGTTGTCACTAGACTAACAGGTACATTTATATTTTCAGAAATGAGACCAGAGGTGAGAAAAACACTTTTTACTGCCGTCTTCAGTTTGTTGTGCAAAATGTAAACAAATGACTGTAGATGTAAAAGTAGAGGAAATTGTGGTCCTAATGATTATCTCAATTTAGTAGAGAAACCCCATTGTTTTGGTAATAACACAATGAACAGCTTGTCACCTTTCAATCTCTCACAGTTCACATTACATTATCAAAGTCAGACATAAGTGTTGCTTCCACTTAGGTTTATAATTTTATAGCATTCTCAAAAAAATTTTTTTTTCTGCTTTAGGACAAGAAAGCACTGGATATTCCTTGGTAAAGACAGTCTGGCTAAAGTTATTGACTTTGGGATAATGTATATATCTGTGTGGAATTTGATTGATCTAAGTTGGTGATTTTCTGTTAGCTATTTGTTTCCCCTCCTGTCTTCTGTGGCATATATTTTTCTTTTGGATAGATTACTGAACAGGATCTGGGGTTCCCTCTGGTGTGGGAAAAGTCAGACAGACACTGCTGAACAGACACATCCATAATGATGGAAAACTTATATTAAAGAGGTACTAGATGGACATACAGCCATTTGTTTAATTAGGGCAAGAATGAATTGAAACTGGTTTTGGTTTGTTAAGTAAATAATTTTGCAACAAATGTACAAGTAGATGATGAGTAAAAGCAGAAAACTGGTAAATTGCACACATGCAATAAGTAGAAACACAACGCTAGATAATAATTTTATAGGTGAAATAGTATGTTTATTCTGTTGCCTAGTTCAGTGTACAGTATACTGTTGATTTCTTCAGATTGTTTGAAGCAAAAGTGAATTTTACCTACTATGAACACGTTTTCCTTCGTAACTTAACTGTCCTGTTGCATTACCCTGTAAAACTCTCTCTTTTCCCCAAGTCATTATGATTCATACAGTCCTTAAAGGAGGCGGGTAAACACTTAACATGCCGTGCTTTTATTGAAACCAGCTCTTAAATTGGCTGTGAAATGAGATGGCAGTTATCAAAACAAGAGTTGGAATCATTAAAGTCAAGAAAAACTTTGTTTTGGCATAACCTGCCAGTTTTTGGGTGTAGCTCTATTTATTATGCTTTTCAATTAAGAAGGGTGTTCATTTGGCTAAATATGCCCAGTTTGCTTGTCAAAGCTCTCTGTCTAACATGTTGTATTGATTCCATTAATTGGCTGCTGTATCCAGACTATTAGTCAGTTTGTTATAATGTTACAGTCCACTGAAAGAAGAAATATTTTAATAAACATTTCATCATTTTATTGCTAACCACAGAAAGGAATGGCTGTGCTTGTTATGTGCAACATGCTTTGCTCTGCAAGGATATAAATATTAGTGTTGACATTTCCTTCCTGACTGACTTGTTTGAGATTGATTTTATTTGTCTAAATAGACACATTTGGCAATATTAATGTATTCCAAGGTCTTCAAATAAATGGAATCTCAAGAAGCATCTTGGACTAGAAAGTGGAAAGAGATGTCAAATACTTAGCTTTAGACCTTTAACAAATGACTCTGTAATGTAAACAAACAGAATAATTTTAATAGTGGTAAAAAGTGTCAGGATATTTAGAATGTTTGTCAGTATATTGCTCCTGCTTTCATTTCACACACTAATCAAATTAATGTAATATTATGTTTCTGCTGGTTTTGATATACATCATTTTTAATTTTAGTTAAAACAGACACATTATGCTGGTCACACAACTGCATTTAGCTGTCAAACTTGCTTACAGTTACTACAGTAACAGCACAGTCACACTACCCTGAGCAAAAGATGACAAACATCTAAGCATGGCATATAGAGAAAATTTAGTTCAGTTACTTTGTTTCCCAGAGCATCAGCAGTGTTTTTAACAATGTCAGCAGTGTGTTTTACTGAAAAAATAGTTCCTCTCACATTAAAACACCCACATTGTGACAATTCTCTTCCTTTCCTCTGGTACCTTAAAAATAATCTTTTCCACATTTCATTCATGCTAGCCCTGTGTGTGTCTAATAATGAGGAAAACAAATTGTGGGCAGAGGTTGAGGGCAATTTTCTGATAGTCTAGCTTTGGTCAGAAATTGGAAGGGATTGGAACTTTTTTTTTTGTTAATAATGGCACATTTATGTTCCCGAAGTGTAACCTGATTACTGAAATTGAATTAGTTTTATTACAAGCTCACTACTGGCAAATCAATACCATGACTGCCAAACATTATACAAGGGTGTTGCAAGTTCCACAGTGTTTTTGCATTTAGGATTATTATGAATGGCGCAAGGCTGTCCAAGTTTCAAATGAATGCCTGGTTTTTAACAAGCAACAACTTCAATGTATGCTGCACAGAAAATAGTAAATGTAGCGTTATGTGCTAAATGGAATGGAACAGTCTTTTGAAAGAACTCTTAAGCTGTTGATTCACATCATGGAAGCTTGTTCATGTGAGTTAAAAACACCATATGCAACTGTTGGGGACAGACTCTTAAGTTTGTACATCAAGTGTACAGTTCAGTATATCATTTTTTCATGTTACACCACACAGTGGAACGGAAAGGGCGTTAACACTGTCTTCTTTGTCTGTGTCTTCTTCCCAGTATGGATTATTTATGAGCAGGTGATGATCGCAGCGCTGGACTGCAGTCGGGATGACTTGGCTCTGGTAAGTTTTTACCGCGCTTCCTCACACACCCAAGAGCTTCAAAAGCAATCGTTCACTTTCTCGCAGCCATTCCTAGTTTGCGGCACCCGCACTGCCAAATGTGAAAATCTGATTTTTATTTGGCCAAGTGGTATTACTCTGTCTGTACTTTGGAAAAACAATTTACTGAGAGTTGGAATTAAAGGGTGTAGCAAATGAACGGAGAAGCATGTTTCAAGTGTTAGCTGAACTTGGCCATCACGTATGAAGTTAAGCTTTTTTTCCCCCTAAGAATTTGTTTGAAGTCGTAAAGCTTCACGTGATATTTCTGAGTTCATGTTTAGAATATATATAGCTGTGAAAACAAGGCAAAAGACAAAAAGACAAAAGATCACGGTAATTGAAATGGTTCTACAATCAGTATGGATGTGATGACTCCCTTGGCAAAATGAATGAGTCATTGAGTAAAGAGAAGACAGAACTCAGTCATTAGAATTAGTTGTCTGTTGGCTATCCTTCCAGCTCTGCTGCCAGACTTTTAAAAACAGCAAGAGGACCAGACTTGAGCTGATGCATAACGCAAATGATTCAGGTCACACTGCAGACTTTTCCATCTCATTCTGGATAATGCTGAATGTGATTGTAGCTATTCCTCACTTCTTTCACTTTTATGTGATCAAACAGATTCAAAGCTCTGTGTAAAGAACGAAGAATAACTCTTAACTCTCCTTTTAATAGTAATAAACTTGGTTGCCCAAATGAGTAACAGCAGGACCGTGAATCTTGGATAGTTTGTTGTTATATCAGGGAATTCTACGTTTAACTAAAACATTGATCGTGTGACATTTTCAAGAAAGGTATCACTAAACCAGGGCTATTTGTGTGAGAGCAAGAGTGTAACATAAAGTTTAAATACAGCCATCTATAATTGGTCTCTCTCCTCTGCCCACATCCTTGCAGATCTGTCTACAGGAACTGAGGAAGCAGTTTCCAGATAGCCACAGAGTGAAGCGATTAACGGGCATGAGGTTGGAAGCTTTGGAAAGGTAAGCATCAAAAGCTCCAGAGAGAGAGGAGGCAAAAAACACTCAGCCTTACTGTTATGTGTGTTACTTTGGGAGGCCTGGGGGCAAGAAAGTTAGCAGATCGTAAGTGGTCCACTGGTCTGGGCGTGTGTAAGTACAGCATGTATGTGAGGTATGGTGTGTTTGTGTTGGATCACACAGCATTCATTTTAGAGAATAAGGGAATGGAGAGAGGGAAGGTTCAGTCCTGGGTTGTCCTGTGGCCCTTCAGCTTGAGTCAGGGATTCCCGGGAAGGAAGTGGTTGGATCCCAGTGTTATTCTGGGGGTCCCTCAATCGTGTCTGGTTTCTATTCCAATGTTGTTTCCTTATTTTGTTATTCCTCAGCTCTCTCTGTTTTTGTCTCTATTTTCATACTTTATTGTCCTGTTTTGGTCTCTATACTGCAAGTATGTCTTGGCGCTGTAAATATTGTCATGTCACCACAGTCAGAATGGCGAGCTTGAGGAAGAAAGATAAACAGGGGGTATTTTAGTTTGTACTGAGCTGAAATAAGGGTAATTCAATCTGTTTACTACCTCATTCCCCACCCAGATCACCACTGCTGGTTCATCGGTTATGTCAGAGTTTATGTGATAATTGAGAGTGATTGCTTCGGCACTGTCAGATTAAATAAACGGCACACTGGGATCTAATTGGCAGCAGACAGAGCTACACTTGAATGACACAGCTTCAAACAGTAAGGCCTTTCCCCTTCACACACACACACGCACGATTCCTAAATAAATAAAGCAAATCAAAGTGGCTCGTGAGTGGTTGCCTGGTGCCATCTGAAATCTCCCAAAGTGTGGCTGAGTAATAAAGTGAATGTGAGGGAAGCATCAGCGCTAGAAGTGGGGCTGCTCATTGCTAATGGGAACCAGAGTTGCTTCTGTCTGTTGCAGGCTGTGGGCGGGACAGTTCCTGATCACAGAACCATGCCTTTGGCTGCTAAAATGTTAGCGTTGCAGATTGCCCATAATAGAAAGAAGTTTAATAATCATCTTTAAGCACCTGATCTGACATGACAAGTGGAGTGCACAGCCTCTTAGTGCAAGATTTCTGAACTGTATGATTTCATATTTACAGTTCATAAATTTCTACCTTAAACAGAAACGTGTGGGCACTCTCCAACAATTTGAGGTATACTGTCTTGGATATTGTTGCTTGTCAGGCTCTTATGTGTAAAAGAAGCAATTTAACTTTGTTTAAAGGTGAGTCAAGCTGGATACAATCAATTGAAAACACAATTTTCAAAACAGCGTGTTTTGTCTGTATTGATTTCATGAGTCATTGTGATGTGATATAAGCCTCTAACAATGTCGACTGTGTGACCAGGAAACTAAACTTAAACAAATGCTTATTCCTTTCTTTAGATCGCCACTGATTTCTGCACAGTCTCACTGTAATCATAGAAACCTGCCATGCGGTGTACAGAAACTTGATTACCTTGAACTCTGTTTGAGTTCCCCACCACCTAATTTTGCCCAACTGGGGACTGGGATTGGTTAAACAAAACAAATCTTTTCTCTTCCTCTCTCTGAAGGTACGACGAGGCCAACAAGCACTATGATGCCATTCTCCAAGATGACCCCACCAATACGGTAAGACTGGAAAGCAAGGAAAGAAAGGGAAAAGTCCCTCTGCTTAGCGTTCTACTTTGCTTCACTTTGTGGTCTCAGCTTTTTGGAGGGCTTTAAATCTGTCGAGGCACTTTGGTGTTAGCGGTGGGAGTTAGCTAAGTTAAACTCCCCTTGGCCTCTCTGGCCTCAACCACAGTGCTGATCAGCCTATCACCCACACAACTGAAAAGTGTTTCAGGGAGGGGGCTGGGTGCTTGGGGGGTGATTCATGGTCTTAGTCAGTGGCAGACATGTTTGGTGGAAGTAAAGCGTAAATAAGGCTCTGGTCTTTGAAGATGCTGATTTACTGGACGTTTTAGACCCCCACTCTGACCGAACAGGGCTAAGCTCCTGTCCCAACTACTCCTTTGTCATCTACTGGCTTCAGGTGCAAAGTCTGCTGTGTGCTCAGCTTTTAACACAGACAAGTTCGTAATAATCTTTACTTCTGCTTGCTATCTTCTCGTCGCAATTTGCTATTCATCACTGCGAAATGACTTGCAGAAGCATGTCTAACCAGTGTTCTGCCAAGCCCACATCACTGTCCCCTAACATAATGTACCTGCTGTTAATTGTTTCCATAAGGACATGTGGCCATGCAAGAAAATAAATCTTTTAAAGGTTTTTCAAAAGAAACCGTGACCCTATTTATTTTGGCTGTACCCCTCCCCCTTTCCAACCAAAGATGTTCAACAAGTTTCCTGTGCCATGCTGACATATGGATTGCTTTACATGTATTAAACATTTTCTCTCAGCTGGGAGTGTGCGAGAGACACATCATAGACATTTGTACTTTGGATGCCATGCGAAGAGTCTTCACATCGTCAACTATGTGCTTTAAACAAATAGAGGCCTTACTGAAAAAACTAATAATCTTTACTTTGCTCTATTGCACCCCACCCCGCTTGCTCTTGCTGTGGTATGGAGAAATAACCTCCTCATCTCCATCTTGTGCTGTGGATAGCCACAGCTGCTGCCTAACACCATGCTCTGTCTCACTCCCACCTTCACTTTGTCAAGACCATCTTTGTTTATTTTACACTTTTGTTACTGTTGGAAGTTTGTAAAGTCGGGTTGGCAAGTCAGCATATAAAACAAGGTATAAGACTGTTTTCATAGGCAGGTCCATGTAGCTATATTTCAGTTAAAAAGGGTGTTTGGGTCACAGTATATGCTGTCTTGTAATGCAAGAGAATAGATAAACTCACATTGAATAGTGATGGATCTAAGAGGGATGAAGATTAAATCAGATTTATTTTTTTAATTATTCTTGACAGTAAATGTATACATATTCACTGATGCTGATGCTGCTTAAATAAGATGTCCTTTGTTTTTACTTAATAGCATTTCAAGGAATCCAAGTCCAAATTAGATTTAGAATTTTTTATTGAACCTCAATATGTTAAGCTCTCATTATTTGCAAGACCACTAACTGAAACCACAAGTAGCAATGACTCAAAATATTTAGTTTGCATCTGTATGTTGGTGAGAAGCCAGAAATGCTAGAGTTTTTGTCTTTTGTAGCTAATAAACAAATTTCCACAGCGTGTAGTTTTAGCCTAAAATGAGATGAGTAGCAGATGGAGGATGTAAAATGTCAATTCTTATGATGCACTGAAATAACAGTTGGAACATACTGACGTGTGCATTTAACAAACCAAATAGTCCAAATAATGGAGGTCTAATTAAGATGCTGATGAATTCAGAATATTTATTTGATATTGTACAGAAAGTTTGATTATACAAAACTCAGCTGTGATGTTTCTGTGATATGAGAAGCTGATAATGTCACCTATGTGTTTAACATTAGTCTTTGCCAAAGCACTAATATTAATATAATGATATCAATAAGGATAATGAGGAAAAATTAAAAAAAATATGCATTATCTTAGCTTAAAAAAATGCAGGTGTTTTATAAACCTGGAACTAGGTCTACTGTGGACCCAGCCATTGGAACCATGACACAAAAATGCCATACAACAGCAATCTATCATTTTAATTTCACAATCTCGTGGCATACAAAGGCAGCAATCAAGAACATTTTTCTCACAGTCTGCTTTTTGAAATTGCTCTGCAAGCTTGTTACATGCCATGTCTAGCAAGAAAATAACATTTGGATAGTCGCAGTGAAGATTTTATCCCACTTATTCTGTCCAAAACAAGATTTAACTTAAAGCCACAAATCATGTTATTTTCTTGTAACAGTTATTTTCATATACCAAATGCATACCACTGCGGCAAATGTATATTTTAGAATTGGCATAATCTGCAGCAAATTGCTTTGCATTCATCTACTGCTCTGACAATGGGAGTTGTAATTTCACTGAATCCCATGGCACCTCCCCAACATGGCACAGATTTGATGAAGATTGCAGGGACACCCTCGGAAAGGGAATGGTCTGTTTCCTGGTCTCTGCACGCTGGATATTGCCACCCTTGCGAGCATGGGCTGTCAGTCAGACTTAGGACTGGGAATGGAGCAAAACAGACAAACGTGTCTCTAGGATCTTAACCTTAAACCTTTTTCCCACAATCGTTGTGGGTGTAGCAATGGAGAGTGGAGCAAAGATATGACATCACCTAGGTCACCTGTCTTGGGCTGAAGACGGTCTCCTCCCTACATGTTCTCCAACATGCTTTTAAAAATTGGGCAAGGGATGGGCTTGAGAAATGGCGGAAAATTGGCGACCACAAGGAAGACTTGCGAGGCATCCCAGCATGCGAAGCAGAGATTGGAAACTGAGCTGTTGTAATTACAGGCTGTGGAATAGATGTGGTACCCATTAACCAAAATTGTTGAATCAACAAAAAATGCTCAAGGTTTTTTTTTTTTTTTTTTTTTTGCCATGCTGCTGTCCAAAAAATGTTTCAAACTCTTAGCCCTTCCATTGCTTGCTATGTTCCAATACCTACAGCAATGAGCTGGCAAAATTCTTGTCTGCGTGCATAAATGCAATTTTTCCACCTTTTTTATTTCTTCTATTTACTATTATAGATTTTGTGGTGCACACCACATTTGCATACAAGGATGTATTAGTTTAGTGTTTGTTTAACATTAAGTGGACTCAATTATTCTGTTAATATTACATTCCAATGCTCTCATTTCCCCCAAATACTACAATATAAAAGAGAAGTATTTCATTAATAAGTCATTGAGGTCACGGGGGACTCCTGAGGTTGACCCACAATCATAGGCAATTACAAAGTCATTGTAGGACAAGTGTATGTTTGGGTGGGACAAGTAATCTGAAATGTAAAAACCTCAATTCAGAATTTGTTGACCACATAAATGTCAAGTAAATTCTGGAAAATAATGGAAGTTTGACTTACAGTTTAAAAAAAAATGAATAAAAACCCATGCTTCTGTGTACAGGCATGAACAAATCTTCAGTAGCATCCAAAAATGATGTCTGTCTTGAGATTTTTTTCACTTTTTCTTGCCCGTACCTCTTTTCCAGAGCCCAATTTCAAGTGTGTGCAGTGTACAGGGTTTACCACCCTTGTTCTGATGGTTCTTACTATAGAGGAAGGTTGCGGTAGGTCATAACATAAAGCCAGGAGTGATGTAAATAACCCAGTCCTCACTCCTAGAGTCTCCTCAGAGCGCTAATTAAAAAAGAATCACGACAACAGAGGGATCAGACCCTCTGCCAGTTTTTTCTGGATCATTAGTCAGAGAAAGGAGGAGAGAGAGGAGTGGTTTGGAATTGCTTCTCATTTAATAAAGTGTTGTGTGACTCTTCTGGGCTACCAACTTCCATATGTTCCTTTGAGCCCCAAGTGGTTCTTTATCTGGGAAAGATAAAAAAAAAAACGCTGAATGAGAAGAGAAGTGGGTGTGGTGAAGGCATGAGGACAGAAGTGCAAAAATCCACATTCAACATCCCTGTAGTGTTTGTGGTTTTTTTTTTTGTTTCTATTTCTCTTATTGGTATTGAATGAGGAAAGATTCCACATGCTTATACTTTAGTCTGAAGTGAGTATAAATTCCTGAATATCACATAGCATCAAGTTCTGATGAAAGGTACTGGAAGTGAAATGGTGTGATCTTTGTTTTAGAATGAGGAGACATTAAAGGTGAAAAAGCTGATTGACCTTTCACTGGTTGTTGTTGCTTGATAACCTCATATTTTCATAATTTTGTCTCAAGTTGCCTTTAAACCACACTCAAAATCTATACTTAGAGATGTGTATCGTGTGTTTGGAAATAAGATACATTGTAGTGTAGGTAGAAACCCTTACTTGTGCTCTTAAAATGTAGATGTTGTCCTGTTGCCTGTATTCTTGCTTCTCTGAGAGGCTAAAATGTTGTCAGTTTAGGTTGCAGCGTCCCAGCAGGTCTCTGTCACAGCTTGATGGATAAGTGGATTTCTTCTGACGGCAATGTCAGAGGAGGCCCAAATTTACAGCCCCCGAGACATGACTCATACACAACCCTCAATGGCTTTGGTTATGAATATAAGAGAGGAAGCCCCACTCAATCAAGTGCCAGTCCATAAATAAAATAGGCTGTGGCAGGGCTGTGCACTCCTAATGGAGCAGCAGCCTCACGTTAAGGTTTTCACTTACTATCAAAAGAAGGAGGTGGGCTGGTGGGAGTCGAACATTTGGAAAAGTCAGAGCAGCAGGAGTAATACTTTCTAATTCAGATTGATGAGAATCTAATCCACCTTAAGGTCAGTTCAACATCAAAACGAAGCGGAAAGCAATTTTCAGCTGATGTAAGTCAGGCTGGTGCAACGGTAGATGCGTGCCGTGTCGGCAGGAAGACAGTCGTTGGGGTTTGGGGAAGTGTGCCATTTTCCCCACTTGGTTAGCCGATGACTCACCACTTTATCTCAGCCTCTGAGCTCATTCCAACTCCAAGCATTAACTCATAATGTGTGTCCATCTCCTGTTGGACATGGGCGCTGACTATCTTCAGTTATATCTTTATAGCCTTATATTAGTTTAAGTCTCACAGTAAGAATATAAACAAACCTGGCAAAGTTAACTTCATTGTTTAAAGTGTAGCTTGTCATTTTTTCTCCATGGCTTTTGTAGTTCACCAAAGATTCCTCTTATAGGAAATTATTCTGTGTTGTAGCGGAAGTTTAAAAAGGATTGTGGTGCACTGAAAAGACACTTAAGCTCACAACTGTTACACTCACTCATTCTCGTTACCCCCTCAGACAAACACTTGAGGAGCTGAGTTCTTAATCCTGTTTACTCTGTGCACGACAGGCAGCAAGAAAGCGCAAGATCTCCATACTGAAGGCCCAGGGGAAGAGCACTGAAGCCATCCGGGAGCTCAATGAGTATCTGGAGCAGTGAGTGTTTCTACAAGAGGAGAGAGGGTCAGGCACCCCCCTCCTCTTCATCTCCCCTGGCTTTTATTTTAATTAAAAATGAGTCTGCTTTCAATGGAGCTGGCACGACTTGAGCATTAAATGCCAACAAACTCTTTCCACTATCTTGATAGTTACAAGACTGTCATTATTGTTATTGCAACAGGCAATGGCATGCTTACATTTTTTACTTTGCTACAAATGCATTACCAGGTTTACTGTGTTTTGTGGAAGATAATTTAATGTCATTTTGTTTTTACAGATTTGTTGGAGATCAGGAAGCGTGGCACGAATTATCAGAGCTGTACATCAACGAACATGAGTAAATACATTTTGTATTTTAAGCAACGATATGATTTTAGTACCTAATTTCTTCAGGTACCTGAGCATCTTCTAAAATCATTGTGGTTTACTTTTCATTTCCTGATGATATAGAACACAATAATTATGAATGTGGCCAGAAAAATCATTCAATATAACAAACAAAAGCAAGCGTTTTAAGTTGTATTCAAATGCTGTTCATCAAGCTTTTAAAATGTACATTTTGAAAAGAGGTCATCACTTTATTGAATCCATGACTCCATTGAGGATTTCTGGTACATGTGAAAGTAGGGCCAAATTTCCTCCATTATGTACTTTCCTGTCTGCCTACTCAATATACAGCTTTGAATAGCTTACATTCTCCGCGGTTATACCGTGACCCACCTTTTACAATCAGAACCAATTTACACCAACACACAGTTCAAGCAAGACATTTTCGCTAGCTGTGATGGGTAAAATGAAACCTCATTTTACATAATTACAGCATAAAAGAAGCTCTGTCTCTCATTACAGGGGCTAAACTAAAAAGTTTTTGGCAGTATTGAATTCAAAACGGCAACTGAGAACAACCAAAACAAGGCATTGCGTTACCATGGTTATAATAACAAGTGAACAGGGACTAGGTCTTAGATGTGGTGTTCAGACATTCTGAGGATAGTTTCACATGAGTATATGCTGGGTATGTTAGTTGTTTTGAGTGTAAACTGTTCCTTTAGTGGCAAATATTTGTCATGTAAAATGTTGTATCTGTCCGTTTATCAGAGCTTCACAACAGACTGGCTGATGGCTTGATCTCTAGAGGGCCGTTGGATGGCCACAATGGAAGGCGTTGAGATGCCAAACTCAGCCAGGGGTCTGAATGGAGGCCTGTCCATGTTTGTCACATAAGAGTAGTTTAATAGGATTTCAGTCTTAAGCCCCCTCTCCTACATATGAGAGCAGAAAGACTCCCTGGCCTCCCACTGATATCTCAGTTGCCAAGGAGAATTGCCAGACAGACAAGAGCATCGTAAGAAAAAAATAATTTTGTTTGTGTCACCTTTTATCCGTCCTTAATTGTCAGCGGCTCAGAAGTTAGTGAAGCAGCGTCTGCAGTCGAGCCCTGGTTGTTGTATGTGTGTGTGGGTATGCTTGGCTCTGTGGTTGCGTGGTTGCTCTGGTAGGAAGGCAGCGGCAGCAGGAATGCGTAACACGGTGAGAAGGCTACTTATTGGATATTTCACGCTTTTGTCTGGGAGGCTTTATTGCTGTAGTAGCCAGAGGAAATCCAAGGGTGAGCGGATTATCTCCCAGCTTATCCCAACACTTCTAATATCACACCATTCACTCCCACAGCCCCTTATCTACAGGCGTGTCAATTTCTTTTCTTTGTTTTCTCTTTTTTTCTTTGGTTACAAACTCCTGTTTCCCCTCCTCCTCTTCCGGATAGCCAAGCATTATCACCACTCTTTTCCAGAGGGACAGAGCAGTAGGCAGAGACAGAGAACACTTGCTGTGAAATTCCCAGGAGAAGGTGGTGGCACTTTTCTTCCCCCCCAAGCCAGAGAAAACAGAGGTTGATGGAGAAGTGAGCAAGAGAAATAAACTCTCCTCCCTTCACTGCGCAACACCCTGTAAGCTAAAAAATAAACAAAGCATTGTGTCTCTGCCCTGCCGTCGTTAGGGTTGTAGCAGGCATCAGCATTAATGCATTAAGAGCATAATTAATTGCCTCTGAGTTGACACTGCTCTGCCAGTGATGTTTAGACAGAAGATTGTTTTGTCTGTTAGCAAGAATTGCATGGAGCCACTGTTGGAATCTCTTGTTGGCTCTCAGTCTGACCCAAATTATGAAAGTGTTCAACAAAATTGGACTGGTCATCCAAAATTGCAGGATAAATAGTAATAATTTTTTCAAACATACTTTGCACAGTCTGAATCCATTTTTGTCTTTATACATAGTCAGAATGTGGTATTGAAATGGGGGAAAGCAACTGCTGATGGTTTTACTAACCTCCAAAAGAAACAAATATGATTCTTACAGTCTCGCACATGATGGTGACTACAACCCTGCTCAAGCGCTGTGGTAAAGAGTGAGCTTAGGAGCTGCTATAGAGAGCAGCTTGGTGATGGTAGGCTTAGAGGAGAAGTAGAAGAGGTAAGGTTCTGGCTCTGGTACAAGATTCTGGTTGATGCCTGATGGAGCAGGCTCTGTTGCAGGCCACGACCGCTGCACGAGCACATCTGAAAGTCTTTATGGAGAGGAAGTGGTAATTGTATGCAGCCCCCAACCTTCCAAGCCCTCTGATCTCCCTCTCTACTCAACCCCTTCCCACTGTTTATTTCTTTCTTTCTGTGTCCCCACCTTCCTTTCCCTCCTTTGCTATTAATCTTTCAGCTAGTTACAATGGCAGACTTCAAGTAGACTGATGAGTTCTTTATGTTGTTGCAGGCAGCATTTTATTTCCTGCAAAAACTCAGCATGTTCGCATTTCCATCATTTCTCACAAGCAGTTAAAAAGTCTGTAGTGTATTCGCAATCAGGGGCTTTTTGGTATTTCATTTGACTGATGGTGTTCAGAAACACGTCAAATCTTGCAAAGTATTTTTTTTTAATAGCAATTGTAGGAAGAAAAAAATCAAGGCTGGCTACAGAGAGCCACGTAACTTTCAGTTTGTTGAATGCATGCACAGATGGCCAGTGTGGCCCATTTTCTGGTGGTGGGTCTGCTTCTGCCTTGGTCTGTGTGCGCTTGCTTGTATTTTGTTAGGTGTACTGACGTTTTATGGCTTTGTGCTCAATGATATACTGTATCTGCGCCCGTCTTGGCCTAGTCTTGTGAAGGAAAACTGTGTATTAGAAGTGGAGTGGCAGCAGATTAGTGTGAGGTCAACAGCTCAGCAGTCTGCTGCTGAGAAGTGATCTCATCTGAGTATAGGCACAGTGTGCCAGCTTTTACTGTAGTGCTGACCTCAGGAAGGTAGTTAACTACACATTAAAGGCAGAAAAAACACACAGACTGACAAGATTGATCCTCAGTGTCCCCAAAGGAGGGAGAATCACCACACTAGATAGGCTTTTACCTTTGCCAACTGTCTGGTCTGAGTACCCTTTACTGTAAGCCTGTAAATAAACTTTATGTCATCCAATAGATCTTTACACATCTCTGGAATAAGTCTGTCATTTGTAAACTGACGTGCACCCCATGTAGTGTAATTCAGATTTATACCTGTAGATTTATTGGGCATGGATGTTGTGCTTCACAGTTGAGCAGGCTAAAGGATGACACATCCGCAGCTGTATCAATGGTCTTACTGTTTTCCTTGTCATTTCCACAGCTATGGAAAAGCTGCGTTTTGTCTGGAGGAGCTGATGATGACCAATCCTCACAATCACTTGTACTGTGAGCAGTACGCTGAGGTAGGTACCGGCCTGGATGTCCGTCATCAAGCATGAGGGTAACCTGTAGAATACATGTTAGCTCTCTGTGGATGATGCCTCTTTCTACAACTGAGAGACACCGACATGCACTTAATGTCATTGGGAATATAGGCTCATGAAAGAAGATGTGTTTTCACAGGGTGGTCATGTGTTGCTTTTTCAGATGTCATGCTGTCATTGCTTGAGCTGCCCTTTACCAGAGCTTATTGGCCATGTTTAATGCCTCTCACACAGGTGAAGTACACTCAGGGGGGGCTGGAAAACCTGGAGCTGTCCAGAAAATATTTTGCCCAGGCGCTGAGGCTGAACAACAGAAACATGAGGGCGTTGTTTGGTCTGTACATGGTGAGTACTGCTTTGCATGAAGAGAAAGTGGGAAAGAAAGCGAAGGAGAAAGAAGAAAACAAAAACAGCATAACCTTTTTTGTAACCCTGTGGTTTGTCAAGGTTGAGGCTTGCCACAGAGTATGTCAAGTCAGACTGTACTGTGTGTGGAAGTGTGTTTTTGGGGGAGCGAAGAAGGGGCTCTCAGACAGGTCAGCTCACTGCTGACTCAGACGGTGAACTCCAGCATCAGAAAAGTCTGCCCCTCTGGAGCTCTTTATTTTAGTAAATAATACCCCTTTGGTGAGACTTTTTATGTTTATGACTTAAGTAAATAAAGCATACTGTCATAGATTAAAAAAGAGAAAAGTAGAAGACAGAGAGCAGTGCAACTTCCACAAGTACTTTGTCTCGCGCAAATTATTCAACCAGGTGCTGGTTTGATTGTAGCTTTCATCTACATATTTGTTTAAACAGGATGTTGTCCGCTGGTGCCAGTACCTCATATGTAAAGGAGACCTGACATGAAAACACAAACGAAGCAGCACAGGGAATTAAAGGTGGAGAGGGGAAGCAGGTCTTCCACAGAGAGCCCCAGTGTTTTCCTGTATTCCGCACTGGGATTCTTTAGGTAGTCCAAACACCTCATAGCAGCCCATACCCTCTGAATACTGCAGCAAGTAAACAAGGAGCAGGGCAGGGTCAAACCCAAGACTTTGCTTCTGTTAACTCTCAAGTTGGTCTGGAGACAGAGCAGGCCGGATTTTGACAAGTCCTCCACTTGCACTTGGGTCTTTAATGGATACTTCAGGTGGGAGTTTATTCTTTATCAGTCAGAGATCCGTCTTAACAGTGTGCTTTGCAGATTGTCAAGCTGGTCTCGGTGGTCTAAACCTTGACAGGTGCAAAAAGTTCAGCGAAAGGGCAGAAAACTTTCACCATCTCACACCGTCTGAGTCAGTGTGACTGAAGACCATGTAGCAGTGACCACAGTTGGGTTGTGGGTTAGTTACTGACAACACTTGCGTGGGGATTCCCCTCCATAATGGTGCACACTGTTATTCGGGGATAGCCTGTCTGGGTTGACATCATCTAAACTGAGGTTTCTCTTGAGTTGAAAAAATAGAAATAAAGAAAATGCTTACTAAAAAAATACAGAAGCCAAACCATCTCATAGAAAAACAGGGACAGGTTGATTGGTGTGTAGTTAAAGTTTCAGCACACTGGTCGGCAGGACTTTGAAGTGCAGGCAGGGTAAGCCCTCTGGGGTTTGCTATGTGGAGATGATGGCAGGAACATGGGAAAGACATGGGATTTGTGGTTCGGAGGGGGAGCTGTCGGGGCAGGCAGAAACCGTGATTCACACGGCGCTCCTCTCACTGCTCGACCGGCTTTTTTAGAAACACACGAGGTCCTTTCATCGCCGGGAATCGATGGTGTTGGAGAAATTAGGCCCCGTTAAGTGACAATTTACGTATGAAGCATTAAAACACTCACTTTTTCCTCCCCATAAATGATTTCCCCTGTGTCATCAGGCCAAGGTCTGTTTTTTCTCTTCATTCTGCCACAATGACTAGTGGAGTGGTAGATGGTAAGAGTGGTTGCACATTCATCTCAATTACGCTTTTATTGCTGTTTCACCAAGTTTTGATATAAGAACACCCCTTCCCCTGTTCTCTCCTTTCCTTCTTCCTCCTGTTTTCTATTTTTCCTTTAGTCTGCAAGTCACATCGCTGCCAGTCCTAAAGTTAGTGCCAAGGTGAAGAAGGACAATATGAAGTATGCTGCTTGGGCTGCCACTCAAATAAATAGAGCCTATAAGGTGAGTCACAAAGAGATTTTAATTAGATTTGATGTAAGAACACCTAGTTTTACTACATTTTCCTCCCTTTTGGTGTCTGTCTTCCACTGAAAAAGCTCTTTTAACTTTTTTCCCACATCACTCTTCATTCCACTAGACACAGAAAACCACCAATCAGACTCTTCTGCTGTGTTTAACTTCCATGGGATATTTGCACACAATATCCAGACGTCCCGAAATCCCCCTCATTTGTTTAGAATGTGAAAAGTATTCACCACCAAGTGACCCCTGAATCCACAGCAGTCCTGAAGGATGCCTTTGACTTGCGGTGTTGTAATACCAACCTTAGTGTCTTTCAGTGTATCTGGGTACGTTTACTGTTAATGTGTTGACTTAAGGCCACAACGTCTGCTAAGACTTTATCCCACAAACTGGCTTCACAGATGAGCTTGTTGCAGAGCCACAAGCTGATTCTCAGAGGACAACAATCACGCTACACTTGAAGAGAAAGTTGTCTGCTTCAGACTTTCTCAAATTGGGTTGTAGGGACCCCTAGGTGAATTTGAGAAGAGTGTTGGAGGTTCCCAACAAATTTATGAGCTTGATTATACATTTTAGTTTTAGTTCTTTAGTTGTAGTGTTTCTTAAGTAGCTACTCTTTTCATATTAAATTAACAATTGCGATCCTCCCAGAGAGGATTCCCAGGAAATAATGTGTTTACTGTAGGCCAATGAAACAGTTTGTGTCCATTAGAAGAGAAACCCTTGAACTGTATATTTGGACTCCAAGCTATTAACATGGAGAGTAATAGGTCAGAGGGAGAGAGAAAGTGAGCAAACAAGGGAAATAACACATGGATGTGTACATGTACGCATGTGTGTTCCCTTATTAGTTTCCACACATATGCACATAAAGCAAGAAGGGGAAAAACTGAGAAGCAAGTCAGATGGTATCATCTGGTATCAGATGGTTTATGCTGTTAAAGCATATTTAAAAGAAATCTTTTTTTTTTTTTACCAGACAGACCATATGTGTTGCTTATTTGGCCATCAACAATTAAACATGCAATAAGTGGTTCCCTGCTCAGCATGTGTGGCTCCTGTTGAGACAGAGGCTCCCCGCTGAGCCTCTAAAGACCTCGTCTCACCACACTCCACTCTCCTTTCCTTATAGACACATTTCACACAAGTCTGATGGCTCACTTGGAAAAACTGTGCATGTAAGTAGCATCACAGTCAACGCCTGGGGCTTTTTCAGAATATTCATTGAAGCTTTCTGAGCTTTTACGTGTTTCTTTAGATTTCAGCTAAAATGAAGTCAACTGTCATGACTAAAAGGTTGCAGCACGTTTGGCTTAGTTCAGAACTTTTGGAGATACTGATCTTCCTGATAAATAGAAAAATGTGAGGTGGTGTGGTCAACATAATTAGTCAAACGTCTTCACTGTTGTCAAGTTCACACTCCTCATTACTTTGATCACGATGCTCGCTGAAATTACATTTCTGTCTTAGTAATGCTTTGATCCCAGCTAAGATGAATATCCCAAACTGCTACCTTTTTAATCATAAATCAGAGGCCCAAAAAAGGGAGAGAGACCTTATGTTAAAAAGAGAAAATCATTGCAGAAAATCTTTTCACGTCCAAAATTATTGAATGAAAACATTACTAATGGATTTCATCTGAAAGTTCTTACAGGAGTTAGACAGTAGCATAACCACTAGTATAGCACATGTTTTCCTTACTCAACTATTTCATTTATTGCACATTTGGTGTGGAAGAGGATTTACTCATAGACAGGGAACACATCTGTGATAAGTGATGCTGGATGTCATGTATGGAGCAGAAAGTTACTGGGTACTATACACTGTCCTACGTATGCCTTAAACAGTTTAATATGTTCTTCATCAATTAAATGGCCACCATTTTCACTTATTAGTTTTATAGACAAAGACTGACAAAAACAATTCTGATGATACTCATTATGTACCAGTTAATTCTAAATAATACTTTCTATATTCAAATTTGTACTTTTTGTACAGCTTTAAATAGCTTAAGATTCAGTAGCAGAGTGGAAAAAGCAACGCTTACCCATGTTATGGCCTACGAATCATGGGATTGTTTTCTCTTTTTTTTTTTAGACGGTATATCTGAATGCTGAATTTCTTTAATCTGGAGCATCCGAATCTTTTCTTAGGTGTCTGTTAGGTTCTGTGTTGCTGTCTCCTCTTTAGTTCTGACAAAGCAATCATTGCTGTTTAATGTAACATGCGTTACTACCATTGAGCCAGTCTGGAAATGTCCCCACAGAAACCACATCCACATTTAAAACTCCAGTGTAGTGCGAATTCAGAGATTTATTTGAGGCTAACGGGCTTAATCAGTATTGTGTGAACTTCTTTGGAAGGGGTTTGAATGTAATGGACATTTATTTATATGTAAAAGTCCAATATTTAAAATGCTAGCTACTCTTTAAAGCCACTGGACGTGCCTTTAAAAACTTCACTATATGTGCTTTTGACCTCGTGTTAGCATTAATTACACCTCCCTCAGTGAGTCCTTTGTTCTCTGGGTTACATGATGTGACCTTCATCCTACCTTCCTGCTGCTGCCCTGGTCTACAACCTGCTTGTTGAAGTGACTCATAATAAAGAGATTGTACTGGGATTTCACCTGGGCTGTGAGTGTGTACGTATGTATCAAGCGTATCTGCGGTTTTTGATGTTTGTTTTGTTGTAGTTGCTGAGTGAGACAAGTTAAATGACAAGGTGTGCCTCCTTTATTTCCTTGCTCCCACCTCCAGTTAAATAACTTCTGAGATCTTTGAAAGGGTACAGTGGTGTGGGCCTCTGTCAGACAGCTGCAGGCTGCCGTGGGCTTGTGCTGGCTGATTGATGGTCCCTTTAAAGCGTTGCTCGTGTCAGTCGTCCACTTTTATTAGGCTGCGGTACCTGGTGATTGTCATACCTCAGTGTAAGAAAAGGGTGGGCAGGTGAGCGCAAGTGGGAGCAGACGTCGGCAAGAGGTCACGACTGACTGGGCCCCTTTTTAAAGAAAACACACACACAAAAAAAGAAGTAATTACCTTGGTGGGGTCGGCTGACATGTGAAAGACCTGGAGATGTGTGAGTTGTAGGTGCAGGGGGCTTTAATGCAGTGCTACATAGTTTGCCCTCCTGCCCTAACTCTCTAAACAAATTCTCTGATTAGCTCCTCTGTCACGGACCACAGCCTCCCACTGCGTCACGACTCTATTATCAGATGCTCTAAATAGATGTGGAGCTGTCTGGTCTGCTCCTACTGTTGTAGAGCAGGGCAGGAGTTAATGTGGTGGTCTCACCTCAGGCTGAGGAGATAATTGACTACCGGGCCTGGGGTAATGGCGCATTAGGCAGCAAAGCAATGAAATGCACTGATCATTATAGCTACACCGCCACACACACATACACACACTAAGTCTAGAAGAATGAGTCACCCTTGGAAATTACATAGCCAATTGTACACCTTAGCCAACTGCCCTCTCTAAGTTGGAGTTTGGCGAAAGAGGAAGGAAAAAACTTTTGCCATGGAAATACAGTATAGGCTAGGTTAAGGCCACAGTTAGTTCCTGTTTGTAGTGGCCTGGGCACGACCAAAGGTTGAATGGATGAATGTGTCACAGCAATAAAAGCGGTCCTTCATGTTGAATACAGGGTTGACCACTGTCTGTTGTGCGGTCTTACTCCACAAATAACATGTACATGGACTGTCTATAGTTTCTGAAGACGAACAAGGTGCCATCTTTGGTAGCCATTAGTGTATTTTGAAATATTGAAGTTATTTCAGTGTGTGTGTATGTGTGCCCTTGTTTCTGTCTAGTCAAGTGTACAAACTCAAAGGGCTCATCTCTCACCTCAGAATTGGCTCTGTTGTCCAGAGGTGGGGTTGTCATGAGGATGAAATGGTATCCCCTGTCTGTGTTTGTAATGGGGGTTTTATTGTATTTGGCTGTGTTGTACATATTAATGACACATCTACAGTCATTCTACATGGACTTTTCTACGTTCTGTGTGCTGACTGGCAGACGGCACTCGTGCTGCTGTGTGCCACTGTGTCTTCTGTAATACCTCCACTAGTTGTCACCAAAGTCATAAAATTGTTAAAATCAATAGTGAGTGGCTTTTATTTGTCACCTGACAACACCACTATTAGTCCTCTTGATGATTTCACATTTGTGTGTGGTGTTAATGAGCAAATGTTAGCATGCTAAGGCGCTAAACTTAAATAGTAGCAACGGCAGACGTATAGCTGCTAAACATCAGCATTCTCAAGAGCATGTGACCATGCTGCTAATGTTTAGTTCATAGCAGTGCTGTACCTGAGAATAGCCTCACACAGCACCTGTAGTTTTATTTTATATTTCACTTGCAGGAAGTGTCATGAACTAATTACAATTGAAAATGAGCATGTAATTGAAATGCAGGCTATTTTGTCTCACCTTGTAACTTACAATAGTTTGATATTACTTACTGTAAAGTATACTTCTAGATTGTTTTGGAATTGTTTCATAATGATTTATTTCTGTCCATAAATGTGGGTCACACAAGGTTAATTGGACAGACCCTTTGTTTTATTCCTGGTTACATGCCCAAGGTTAAGGAAGTCATCTTTCCCTCATTTTTTCTTGTATTTTTGAGGGGGTGCCTTGTCTGTTGCAAAGTTAAATTGGTTAGAAAAAGTGTATGCCCGTATGTGTGTGCATGAGTAATCTTGAATGTGTTTGTGGATTATAATTTGCAGCACTTCCTGTGGAACCCTGTGGACACAGTGCAGAAATTAGAATGGGGTGTTATATACTCCTGTACCAGAGGCCATGGAAGTGAACTAATGTTGACATCCTGTCTCTGAGCACACTCAAAGAGAAAATGGCACTTATGCAACAGTTGAGGAAAAATCCTGATTAGAGGTATTATTTTACTTTGCATGACCTATTTACTAATTTTATCTAATGACCACTGTTGTGTCTGATTGTTTCTGCTTCTAGCCTTCCAGATTCCAAAGAAGGACAAGGGTGTTTTCACTCAGTCTGTGCAGCATGCCATAGGGTGGATGAGGTTATCACTGCTTCTCTGAGGCAGTGTTTAAGTGCGTTTGGCTCGGCGTTACTTGAGTTGGCAGAGAGATCTAATGAGCTGATGTTCTCTTTTTCCCCTTTTCTCCTCTCTCCCTCTTCCTGCCTTCCTCTTACCATCCTCTCTGACCTGCAGCTGGCCGGTCGTGGAACCAAGGAGAACAAATGTTCCATAAAGGCAGTGGAAGAGATGCTGGAGTCCATGCAGATTACTATGTCCTAGATGCTCTTGTCCACACCTTTCTTCTCCCCAACGTTCACTTGGAGCAACATGGCAGCTCAATTAGCCTTGCATTGTGACCAGAGCTGGGTCTTTAAGTGATTCTTTTTTTAAAAAAAGTTTTCTTCTGTAATTGATTTAATTTCACATGGATAATGGAATCCGTTTGTTACCCTTAAATGCAAAGATCTTCCACCCACCCGGACCCTCTAACAGCAAAATCCACATACGTCATGTTATTTAGAACAAGTTCTACGTAGTGTTAACCCAGCTGTACTACCCCTCAGACTGGACTGTACTATCTCTCCCCATCCCAGGTTCTTTTAAGTGTAGTTTGAGCTGATATCACTACCACATCAACGCTGTGACCAGTGTGACCAGGAAAGCTAACAAGCTGTACAGTAAATGCTATTTATAAAGACATTGTGGAGAGCCCACCTGTTTGCACTGACTTCTTCTACTGTCTGTTTCTGTGCTAACTGTAAATGAAACTAATAAACTAACTTTTTTCTTTTGTCAAATCTGTCACGATGTCTTTCTAAATGTTGAAGCCAAGTTGAATTTAGACGCTTTTCTTGGGTGTTTGTATCTTCATGAGAGCAGAGTTTGTAAGTTGTTTTTGGATTTCCACTTTCTCACAAATTTGAACGTGCAGTAACTCTCCTGGAGAAGGAAGACAGACATTTGTCATAATGATGGCTGCAACAACAACAACAACAAAAGGGACATAAAAAAGGACCTCTTCTTTCCCAGTGATTCCAGATGGGGAATCCAGCATTTCAATTACCCCCTGGACAGCAGCTGAATCAACTACAGCACACCTATGTCATTTCAGTTTAGGGAGCCTCTGAGAACGCCACGAGTGATTAACGCGCCACAAGTTGGAAGGAAAAAAAGAATCTATTCATGAATCTGTGAGGATTCATGACAGATGGGAAAGAAAGACATCCCAGTGTTGTGAGAGGCAAGCCTGGTTTCCTTCGCTGTTCGAACAGTACATTCAGTTCACTTGGTTCTGTAATTGTTGAGTCTGAATTGATCCAAATGATCATCTTAAGTTGTCGCTCACCCGTGCAGGGTCAGCTGTTACTTCCATTCCTTTTGTTTATTAAGTCATGGCAATTGTCTCATAATTTCACTCTTCGGCTGACGGAAAACTTGAGTGTTGAGTTTATGGTCTTTTTTGGACAGCTTTTAAATTGAGAGAGGTCACTAGCCCAGAGTTGGGAGTGTGGAAAGCCGTTTTGTCAGGTTTTTAATACTCTCTGGCCTTGGTCAGTGGATGAATGTGTCTGTATTTGATTTGCTTCTCCAATCTGGTGGAACCAATGAAAGCCAGGGGACGTTTGAGCATAAACTGATTTGAGTTATTTTTACAGGAAAAGCGCTGAGGCTAAATGCAGCTCTTTCTGAAGAGTTACAGAGTGAGTTGTTGATTCAAAGCAGAGTGGTTCTGTTTTGTTGAAAGCTCCCAAGTAAATACAGCAGTACTTCCAAAGGTCATTTGTAAAGTCATAAGAGAGGAATATAGGTTGTCAATCAGTTTGAAGGGAGCCATTATCATGATGAGATATTGGTACTAGTGCCAGCCAAACTGAGGCAATAGTGCCATCTGTAGTCTGGATGAAGAACTCTTCTGAATTTGGGTAAAACATTTGTAGCAGTGAGTGACAGTCTGCACCTGGGAGTCAGCTACAGCTGTCATGCACTAAACTTAACCTGTATGTAATGTTATTCCTTGCCTGTCTGCAACTCTGATTTGCTGAGAAAGAAAAAAAGTAGGTTACGCACCATTTATCACTCATGAATCTGCTAAATCTTTTCCTTGCGTTCAGCTATGCTATCCAAACATATCCTTGTAGAGTCAAGAAAAATATCATCTTGGCCCGTGTATGTCTTGTAGAGTCAGACTAAACCTTATAGCGTCACTTCTCACCTCACTGTTTAAAACACCTCCTGCTCCTGACAGCCTTTTTCAAACTTTGTCCCAATAGTCCAGAGCCCAGGGACGTATTCTTCGTCCATACCTAGACAGCAGTGCCAGACCAACACACTGAGGAAGGTGACCCCCACTAAGCTGCTAGCTCAGCTTAGTGTGTAAAGGGGATTCACTATTAGTGCTACCCATAATCCTGGATTCCCTGGGAGATTAGCCCCTGGAGAGGGTTTGCTTGTCCTTGGCTGCTCTACAGTGGTCAGGTTAGCTGAACAGGATGAGCCCCAGGATGATGAGCTTACACCATGATAGAGCTGTTCCTGATCAGCCCATTCATGAGAAGCAGCAGTGATGATAGTGATTTACAATCATCCAAGATTTGACAAATCATCCGTAATGCAATTTATCTTTTTATTCTAACATGACAATAAAGACGTGTTCACCTCTGTGTTACCGATTGTCCATATGTTCAGCAAATGCTACAGCCAGTTTGTGATTTGATTTCTGCAGAAAATGTAAAATAGATGATCCTGAAAGATTAGAATATAAAACCGCTTTTATTCAGAATACACTACTGTTCAAAAGTTTGGGGTCACTTAAAAATGTCCTTATTTTTTGAAAAAAAAAAGCATTTTTTCAATGAAAATAACATTAAATGAATGATAAATCCAGTCTAGACATTGTTAATGTGGTAAATGACTATTCTAGCTGGAAACAGCTGATTTTTAATGGAATATCTCCATAGAGGTACAGAGGAACATTTCCAGCAACCATCACTCCTGTGTTCTAATGCTACATTGTGTTAGCTAATGGTGCTGAAAGGCTATTTGATGACTAGAAAACCCTTGTGAGTTTTCATGGAAAACATGAAATTGACTAGGTGACCCCAAACTTTTGACCGGTAGTGTACCTGCAAGGCTGGCAATGTCAGTCACATAGTCAGCACACCTCATCAACTTTGGAATGGATTGCCCCTCAGTTTGGTTTGGGTGTTCACTAGGGGGTGATTTTTTAAAAAATCATTGTAATGAACATTTACTCATGTATAGGATTGGTTGTCACAGATAGTATTTTACTTTTGATTGCCATAAAATTTGTTTAAAATGTTGGTCTGAAGTTGTCCCACAGTTTGATCTTTGACCAAATACCTGCAAAACTAATGACTCAACTGTACTTTGTGTTCAGTGCTACATGACAAATACTAATACATTAAATTATCATGGTCAAGATATTGAACACCTGTTGAATGTCTGAATATCAGCACTCCAATTGTCTTGGCATGCTGACATCACACATCAGCTATACAGCAAAAAGCAATACTGTTCCAAGCATCAGCTTTGCAGAGCATGGGTGAGGGCTGGTGTGTGGAAATGACTGGAACTGGCAGAAGAGATGGGAGGAATAGGGTTTGCGTGTGAGATCAAAGTGGAGGAGAAGTGGAGATGAGATTTCAGTGAGGTGAGGGTCACTGAAAGAACAAGAAAGTGGAGGGATGTGAGACAGAGGGTGGACCAAAGTGCTCCGTGACGCTCAGGCTGTTTCCCAAGGTGAGGGAGTGAATGGAAAGAGGGAGCGGGACTCCAACAAACTCATCCATCTCTGTCTGTTTTAGGAGGAGAGGCTGGGAGTGCTAAAGATGGATGAGGCATGCAGTGCTAAATCCTGCCCTGTCCAGTCACACAACCAGGCCTGGTGATGAGATAGTGTTTTGGCTATGAGCAGGGACAGCCTGACCCACTCCCCTTTTTTTATGGGAATGGAGATGCAGGAGAAGCAGAGAGTTGGCTCGGTGACGATGGATCAGTCATTTAACATCTGACATGTAGAGGAGAGTAACTGTTACATTCGCCATGCACCTGGCCACCCGGAACTCACTTAACAAATTTGCAATGATTCACTTCCAGGCGTTTTATCAGTTTCAATTAGCTTTGAATATTAACATGTGTGCGCTGCAATTATGCGCCTTCATTAATTCTGCAATATTTGCATAGATTTGCTTGGCTTGTCGTGTGAAATCAGCGCCGTTTTCCTGAAGAAATTTACTTTGTGGAAAATAATGTTTGACAAGCATGCATTCATCAAAGTAGACTTTCTTTTGCCTTGGACGCCGTGCAGAGAGCTGATTGTATCTCATTCATTTGTTCGACAGCACAGTCAATGCATCTAAACCACTTAGATACAAAATGATAAAGAGGTAGGACGGATAAGAAAAAGGGGGGGGGGATAAAATAGTAAAATGCAAGAATTACACATGTAGCCAGGTCATCTGGCAAAGGGATATTTTTTTCTGCTTATTGCACAATGTCTCTTTGTTGATTCTGTCTTATTTTTTCCTCTACACAATTGCACCAGCATGAATACAAACTTAATTTTTTCTCCAAGGGCATCGATGCTGGGAAATAATTTCCTCTCAAGGCAAGAGAACATCCCTGAGAAAAGCATGTGAGTGTGAGAGAGAGGGAAAGAGGGAGAGAATGTGTGGTTATAAAAGTGTGATTATGAATGTGCAGACAATGTGCAGGCATGCCTTTGTGTCAGCTTGAGTTTGTGAGCACATGTGAGTAAGCCTATGTGGTAATTTTAACAATATGAAGAGCTTTTGCCCGTGGAATTAAAACTATTGGCTTCAGGCGGTGCTTGTTCTCCTAAGCCTCTTGACCAGGAGGCTCCAGACTGCTGCAATCTTCTTCCAGAGGATATTCTGTGGCCTCTACAGGCCTTTCTGCTCGTTGCTTTGGCTTCTCAGCTCCAGGCTCTCTGGCAGAGGCCTCGACCGTGCACATGTTGAGGCTGCATCCTGTCTGCAAACTCTGTCACAGTGTAGGGCATGTGTCAGATCAGAGAGGGGCAAGTTGCTGGCTCCAGCAGACAGTTGTTCTTTCCAGCCCAGGCTTCCCAAACCGCAAATCCCCTCTCAGAATGTCTTCTCAGCCAGAATGCACAGGCTTACCCCACACAAGGCCTGGGGCCTAATTACAAAAAGGAGGGAAAACCAGAATTGGCTACTGATTGAGCTTCCTGGGTGAATGTTAATGGCAACCACAAAGGGATATTTTATATCCTGAGTGGGATGCAGCAGAGACTGGGAGTATGTGGAAGACTGGGAGGCTTGGGGTTGTTCAGACAGCTTTACATGGGTTTATGAATACAAACAAGCTATAACATGTAGTTTTATTCCATAGGCCTTGTGAGACATCTCATCTGTGTCTGCACTGAGATAATACCATCGAGGAATGGTAAACACTATTTTACGACGGTGTCGGGGTCAGAGGAGTTCCAAGGCATTGTGCCAAACCTCATTCCAACTGGGAACAATGGGACACATATTCCTCCACATCGCAGCTTTGATGGTATCTGAGCACTTCCTTCTCTTGAGTTTGATTACTCACATATCATGGTGTCAGCTGTGGAATGTACATTCACTCAAGTACTGTATTTGAGTACAGCCTCGGGGTTGTATTTTACTTGAGTATTTGCTTCTACTTCACAACATTTGATGCAAAATATTGCAGTATTTTTAGCAACACGTGTATGTGACAGCTACAGTTGGCCTATTTGTGGCTTTCCTTTTACGCTTAGCTTAGCGTAAAGAATGGAAACATGAAATCAGCTACTCTGGCTCTAAAACCAGGCCATGTTGATTTTATTCCTCCTGTTTTGAACCAGCCAAGCTAGCTGTTTCCTCCAGTTTCCAGGTTTTATGCTAGGCTAAGCTAAACGGCTGAACAGATATGAGTCTATCATGGTTAAACAAGAAAGAAAAAAGTTGAATTTATCAGAAAGTCAAATGATTCCTTCTAATTAAAAATGCTAAACCATCCACCCATCTAATTTTGTTCGTTTGCCCAGAGTCAGGTCGCGGTGGCAGCAGGCTACATTTCCAGCATTGCTCCTTCCAGGAAAATTTTCCAGTTTCTCCGGGGGGATTCTGAGGCGTTCCCAGGTCAGATGACAAATTTAATCCCTCTGTCAAGTTCAGGATCTACCCCGAGGTCTCCTTCCAGCTGGAGGTGCATGAAAATCTGCAAAGGAAGGCACCCAGGAGGCACCACAGTCAGATGACCGAACCACCTCACAGGGCTCCTTTCAAATGCAAAGGAGCAGCACCTCTATTCTAAACTCTACCTGAAGAATCATCATTTTATCCCCCTAAAGAGTTGCCATCTTTTCATAATGGATGACTTTATGAGTCCCTTTGATCCTAGGAGCTATATTGTGAGGGACTGTAACCCTTGGTAGTGTTGCCAGAGGTAAATTAGTCCTTGGTAAGGTTCCACACAAAGAAGAAAGAAGGAGCTTCTCTGTCTCATTTGGAATAGGGAGACCAGGGCCCACCTCTGGAGCCAGGCCTAGGAGGAGAGCTTTCGGTGAGTGCCGATCCTTTATCCATTGGGTTTGGGCTGACACAAACCCAAGAAGTGACATGGAGTCATCGCTTAGTGAGCCCATAACCTGCACGGAGCAGCATAGGGGTTGGCTGTAAGACAGGCAATGGTGGGTCCTTAAGAGTGCTGACCTTTGCTTGCCTTTATTATATAATATGACCAACAATTGTGTAACACTAACGGGAATCATGCTATAACCATATAGGTACCACAGTTGTGAGAGTGAATCTGTGTTCTCATCTAAAGTCCCACTGGCACAGGATTATCTAGGAGCCCCTAGAAGCTTGTAATAATTACTGAGGTCTTTTGATTTTAATCCTCTACAAATTTGCCAAGTCTATAATATGTAAAGTTAAAAATCCATCTGCCATATTTTGCCAAACAAAGAGGTCCTGTCATAACAGTCATCATTTGTGAATCGGCATCTCTGTGATGGAGTCATTTTTGAAAAATTTTTTCAAGGATTTCTGTTTTCTCAGCACTTTTCTTCTCCCTTGTGACTGTTTGGCAAAGTGAACATTTGGACAGCATATTACATGTAAATTCATCAGGCTCATGTAGCTACACAGAATGCAGACCCATTCACAGAAGGAGCAAATCCATCAGATGTGCAAAGTCTTGAAGGATGATTAGATGGATGACATGCATGGCAGCCTGCATTAAGGAGCAGTTTGCTGTCTTTCAACAGCTATTATATAGCGTAGCCTATTAATATCATATCTGTGGATAAAATCAGTAATTTCAAGTAAAGCTCTGACTTTGATTATCCACACTAAACACAGACGTGAGTGGATGGTTGGATGGGGGCAATTTTTTTAATCACAAGGCCGCAAGGTAGTATTAGTCCAGTACAAATTTTAATTAATGCTCCACCCCAAAGAAAATAAGTGTATTTCCCAAAGTATCAGACTATTCCTTTTGGTAAATGATGTAAATACTGCAACTGCTGTACTATTCATGCTGTTAACTCAGCATTCCTTTAGCTCTCAGCTTAATTCCAATACATTCTGTTCTAACTTCAACAGCTTATTTTTAGCATTCGCCAAGAATATTAGTTACATGCATATCCTCATAAGAGCGGAGCCTATGCATGGTTTAATTTTTCAGCTGTCTGGTTGTTTTATCCTCATAGTAACCATCTGACTCCGCAGTAGCTGGTCACTGTTAATTTCCTCAAGTATGATAACTGGCAAACGTGAAGGGGTTTAAGAAACACAAGAATTCCCAGTAGAAAAAAAGGAAAAGGGCCCGACTCAGCCTGCTGTTGTTCGGTTTGGGTAACTGATGGCATCAGTGAGAGATTCAAGCTTCCATCTGCAGCACACACTGACATGCAATGTGGTCTGCTGACTCGCCTTGACTGCATTATTCACTTCCCACCGTTCGCCTGCTGTCTCATTTGGCAGCACAGAAAAGTTACATATATCCAGTCAAGACCCATCGCTCTCTTTTCCTCTGACATGCTCAGTGATACACACAATAACATGTAGTACACTCTCTGTTGTGGATGATAGGTGAATTTTTGAGCAGTTTTTTTTTTTCCCAATGGATGGGAATGAACTCTACTGTGCTGCTGCCACGTACAATTTTATGTGCAGTCACGTACACGTATACACCAATGGATACTTGTGTCACACACACACACACACACACAGATTCTCGTCAGTGTAAACTTGGCAGACTAGCAAAGCTACCATCTGCATGTGGGGAGAGGGATATGGCAAGGGGACGACCACAAACAGCCAAGGTAATAGTGATGGGTTCCACTCAGTCTCTATCTCCCAGACACCACTAGACTCCTCATTCCACAGTGTTTGGACTTTGCACAACATGGGCCACGGCACAATGACAAAGTGCTTCTCCAGTTCGCTGGCAGCTACTGCAACATTTCTCAGACATTTACGTAGCTTTGTGTAAACCTGACAGAATCTCTTATTCATGCATTGCTTTCCCATGTAAGTCTTGGAGCCAGAGTCTGCCAGTGCTTCCAGGTAAGGATTTTTTAATAAATGTTAATTGGGTGGGGGGTGGGTTCTGCATGTGGAGGATTCTTTGCTCTCGGAGGTAAAGTAAGGAACAGAAACATGGCGAGAAAGCTTGAAACTGTGAGGTATAGCCAGCAGACCAATAGAAAAACAGAAAAACAAAATAAAAAACTCAGTTTATGAGTTGGGTCCTCAACCAAATGAATAGTTAGAATCTCTGCCAGAGTATAAAAAAGCTTAGCCTACAAATCCATTACCTATGGCAGCATTTTAATGGACACTTTGTTCATCTGGACTGTGGACAGCAAAAACTTTTAATTATGCATTTCTCTATTTTTCAGGAACACTAAAGCATCCAGATATTCAGAGAGCCACTAATGAGACTTGTTAAAGCTGGTTTTCAGTGATCACATTAAAGTTATAGGAGTCCATCCAACCTCATGTTTCTTCAGTCTAATATACAGTAGGTATAAATTCTCATATATAAATCATTACATTTCCTATATTAAATGACACAGTTGATCGGCTAAATTGCGGCTGCCCCCATGACCTTCCCTTAGTATTAATGTTGGCTGGTGTTTGCAGGTTTTTCTCTGGTTTTCGACAGAGCCAAACCATAGAGTCTAATTTCACCACATATTCTCCTTAGGTCAAAGTGGGATCTTTCACATAAAAACACATTATGTAGGTGCCTGCATGGAGGATTTCCACTGCCTTTCTTGTTGGAGTTAATTGTAACATGCTTGACATTGCAGATTGTATTGCTCTGTGCAAAAAAACATAATGCATTACAATCAATATTGGCAGTGATCCACTTTATCCATTTTTAATGATTCATCAGTTATACATCAAAAGCAGCAACAGTGAGAAGGAATAATTCAATAAATATGCATAGGAGTAACAAACAAACATACTTCAGAGATGTTTGTGATTGGAAATGTTTCCACAATCAATGTGTCATATGATGATGATGGTTTTAAGTACTGTATGTTCCACCAAATGCTTTTGCAATGTATTCTTTGTTTGAACATTCCCATTTTATGCTCCTTTAAATCCATACTCCATTCCATTTTAATGGAAATTATTGTACATGTCACTGTACTACACATTTATCTACTAGTTACATTACCGTTCAGAAGTTTGGGGTCACTTAGAAATGTCCTTATTTTTGAAAGAACAGCAGCTTTCTTCAATGAAGATAACATTAAATGAATCAGGAATACAGTCTAGACACTGTTAATTTGATAAATGACTATTGTAGCTGGAAACAGCTGATTTTTAATGGAATATCTCCATAGGGGTACAGAGGAACATTTCCAGCAACCATCACTCCTGTGTTCTAATGCTACATTGTGTTAGCTAATGATGTTGAAAGGTTCATTGATGATTAATAATAAATAAATAACAATAATTGTTACTGAACACAGATATGTGGAACTCTCTTAAATAAGGTGAATATGTGACATTTCAGTTGTGGTCCTTTGTTTTAATTATTTCACCGCCTGAGAAATCACATTTTGTTCATTTTGGCAGGATGGACAGTTGAAATGCTGCACTACCCATGAGCTTCTTGCTGTGGAGAAATGCAGAGAAAATGCAGTCGTAGATGCAAAGCAGAACTGTAGTGATTTCAAAAACGCTTAGACCGATGATTAAATAATTACATACCAATCCAAGCCATATGTGATTTACATAACTTTTTAAATCTGGTCTCGCTTCCAGCTCATCACATACGGACGCTTGGTCAGGGCCCCTTGGCGTCACATTTGAATGCACTGGGTACCTTTTCACGGCATTTCTCAACATGCAGGGGTAGTCTGACTATGCAGTAAAATTCCACAAATGTCACAAATAGACGCCATTCCATCACAATCAAGTGTTTTCTGCTGGTGTCGTCACTGTTGCTTTGCCTTTTAACATCTGCTTCTGCTTTGGTGCCTCAGTTCAGTCAAGTAGTCTTGGTGCTAACCCAAGCAGTGAGTAAAATGAAACCAAAGTCACAATGAAAAATAAAACAAGGTGAAAAAATAAGGGTTTGACACAGGACACAAGGTTAGTTTCCTTTGTGAAAGTCCATTGACTTATACAACATCCAACAGTACAACATTCTTGTGAGGGTCTTTTGTATCTGTCGGCATGGAATAATGACAGGGGAGACTGACATCAAAGCACAACTTATATGTCCATATCCTTGCGATACCAATGGTCTTGACAGAACAGCAGTTTTTGACAACGTCATATTGGGATTACGTTGACATTATCAATAATTTCCCATTAAACTGAACTTTTACATTGTGTAAAAGCTCCTTTCACATTGCAGCTCTGTAGGTCAGGTATTGCCACAAGAGAAGTTGTTCGTACTGTCTGACGATGACTATGTCCCTTTATGGCTCTTATTGAGATAGCACGTTGACGTGAGAAAAGTCTGACAATACCAACTGTTCAAATCCAGTCCCCTTTCTCACACCCACACAGCTGACCAATTGTTGTGTGAGGTAAGCATGAATGTTAGATTGTTGGTTGAATTTCCCTGTAAACCTATCAGATGGTTTCATTTAAGTAACTGTCTGTGGCCCTGCAGAGGTAAATTTGTCCAATGATTACAAAAAAAGCAAGAATTAGCAGAAAAGTCCAAAATAAGTCCTTTGTTTAGTCTTTTTCACACCCCTTTAATAATCTTGACATTCTCCAGTTTTTTATTGCTCAGGTAGCCAGCATGTATTGGCAAAGCTTCTGGCAGCAGGTCACCAAAAGTAAGCCAGTTCCGGCCCAGTAATGGCTGCCAGATTTGGCGAGGTTTTGGGTGTGTGGATTTGAGGCAGTTTGGGCTGAGAATCGGCACAGATATCTGCATTCAGACCAACTATGGCGATGTGTGATGGCCTCAATTTTAGCAAAATTCAGATCTGGTTCAGTTTCAGCACCCAGAACTCTGGCTAGTGTACTTCTGGGGCATCATTCATGCCAGATTCTGGCTTAGCTACTGCTTCTGTCCTGCCAGATATTGGCCAATATGGGGCCAAACCACTAATGTCTTTGTATTAGTAATCCAGAAACGTGAACTGTAATACAGTAGGGTAGCTATTTATTGCAGAATGAGCGCTTTTACTTTTAGTACATTTTGCTGATCATACTTTTTATTTTTAACTAGGATTTTGCATACAGGACTTTTATTCTGAAATGAGTATTATTATATCATTGGAAAGGTACTTTTATTTGAGCAATGGATATTCTGTCAACGCTGTGTTATTCCAGCACTGAATACCACAGCATAAAGAGTCAAAGCCGTCTTTTCAAATAATATTATCACACAGGCTTTAGGTAGAATTACTTAAATGACACCATTCTGGAAATTGTAGCTGTGTATCAGCACATCCAGAGGAACATCAACAACACCACAGCAGAGAGAAAGAGGAGATCAAGTTCTTCTTTAAGCTATCAAATTCTGCAAGATCCAATAAAGTTTACCTTCTCTTGGGCGACAGAGACACTTTAGTCCAGTTCAATAATCTCAATTGCCGATGCCTGCTCACATTAAAACCACTGTATCATGCAGCAATGCAACATTTGAAAAGATCTGGATAAGTAATACATATCACATGCTGAACGATGCATACTCATCGCAGGGGTAAGGTTACCTTTGTGGTGACTGTTTGTCAATAATTGCACTGTTTATACCTCTGGAAAGTTTCTGCAAGAATTTTCTCCCCCTTTGGAAAATAATCATTGATGCAAATTTGTTTTGTTGTGGAGGCTATGATTCAGTCCAAGATCGAGACCGGTCCGGTTTCCTCACAGCACAAATTGGGCTATTTTTCCTCTGAGAGGTCTCTGCTAGTGGGATTAAAAAACCAAAACTATTAAGTTTCTTGACTGAGAGCATTACTGTTTTGCCCTCATGCGTTAACACTCTTATGGTTCTTATTTTCTTTTGATACATTGTTGGAGTGTTATCAAATCCTTAAAGGAGCAGAGTCTGGAAGTGTACCTGAGTACACTGAGGGTATACTTGAATCAGGAAACAAAAAAGGCCTTTTCCTGTCCTCAATTACAATTAGACCAGCACAACTTGGATTGTGGTGCATGGTCATTAGAAACGCTGAGTCTGACTCATTGGTAAGAAAAGTAGAAATAGGTTGAACTTTACTGGTGCAAGAGGGGAATGAATAAGAGCACGGTTGGTGTCTTTCTCCCACAGATGAGCTGAATTCATATAAAGAGTGAATGGATCCATGATGGTCCCTCAGGGCTCAGGCTACTCCCTGGAGATTAATGAGCCTGGCTCAGTACTACAGACACTAAACCACGGACACCACCATCAATCAAACTGACAGATCAAGGGTTGGCACATTTTATTAGAATAAATAACTCCCCGTGGTGATGCATTCCATCTCTTTACCCATCCTCACTGCTAACACTGACGTCATTGCCACCAGCACACTAACTTCTGCAACCCCAGTAAGAGCTACAGGGGTTAAATATTACCTTTTTAGGGCTGGATCGAACAGTTCTTGTCTGTTAACAGTAAAACAAGGAAAGCAGCTCGTCCATCATCAAGAAGCAGTGATTTGTTCATGGCTGCCCAGTCCGGCCCTGCTCAAATCATCCAGAACAGATGCTCTGATCCTGCTAGCTGGCATCTCAGCCTTGCACCCTCCTCTATTCTCACTGGCCAGCTCTGGTGTCTGGGAATCAGGGACGCTGTCACTCATCATCAGCCAGTCAAGTAGGAAGCCAGAGCTTTATATGGATGCCGAAGTGCAGCGGGTTGGGATGACAACCAGCCAGCGGCTATGAATCCCCAGCTGCTTTTAGTGTTATTTTTAGAAGTTGCACTGTAGTAGTAGTAGATGTGCCAGCATTTTCTGACTAATAGTGCTACTTCTAATAAAAATGTATTAGTTATGACTAAATTGTTATTATATTTCTTGTAGTTAGTCATAAAATGAGTTACAACTGCATTAATCTGTAAAACAGTATTTTTCTTAATAGTCAAGTATCAGACTAGTAGTACTGACAATGGTTGCACAATCTATATTTTGGCTCTAAAGACTGGGCAATAATGATATTTTGCTTCACAATGTAAATGAAGTCTGTCCATTACAGAGTCACAATGCTGGAGGTGACAGATTTCAAACCAGATTTGTATTTTCATACACTGCAATCAAACATAATCCCAGCAGCAACTCATTCAAAGAAACAGCAAGATTCCACAAAAGCCTGTAAAACTCCATTGAACCGATACTTTTGGAAGATATTCCACTGCTTAAGAAAGAAACAGGGAGTAGAAAATTATTTAAAGTGTCTTTATTATCTAAATAAAACTATAGGGGATAAATGAACAGCAACAAAAATATTAAGTCAAATTCAGCAGAAAGACAAACATGACATTATCACATTAAATACTGTACTAATGCACTGCAGTACAATAAAGGTGTATGAAAGAAGAATTTCTAATTCACTTAATTTGCACGTTGACATAACATGTTGATCATTGGTCAAATTTAGGTAGTTAATTGATTATTGTGCACATTTATTAAAGCTAATATTGTTTATGAGAAAACTGTCTTGATAGATACTCAATTGATATTTAAATTAACTGATCAACTTTTCTTTTGTATTCTTATATTGCTTCTTATATGCATGTTACATATTCATAGGTTGTGGTAATAGTAAGTGACTAATATTTAGTTCCCTCTTCTGGGCTTTCAGAGAGAGGATGCTTTCTCTGACAGATGAAACAAAGTGACGTTTAATATGTTACAGCATACCTACGCTTAGGAGAGTTTAACTTGTGGCATCTTCTGCTGTTTTTCTGGAGCCTTCAAACATCAGTGTAGTTGTGAACTGTTTTCTTCAGAACTACAGATAAGGTTTCTTGATTTGACAGTAGTTGTACATTTTATACTTGTCCTGCATTGCATTTGAACCAGTAAACTACTATCACATAAGTGGAACTGTATATGTTGAAGCTAACACGTGGCAGAATAGGTATGTTTGGTCATCGTGAGCAGGTCTGAGACAAAACTGGATAGTTTCCTGACCACAAAGAAAAATCAGTTCAAAGGCTGTCAAGGTTTGTTTATAAATCTGATGGCTCGGTGCAGGAAGTGCTGAAGTACTGTCTGATTTTCCTACTGTTTTGTACAGTCTCTGCCTACAGTTTCAGTCAGCACCACTCCATACTGAGGATACTGTACTCTCACATTCTCAGAAAAGGATTTGATATTTTGGAGAATCAACATGTGGAATTTTTGACCACATGGGCACAGTGTTTGTTTCTCCTTTTTCCTAGAATGCATTACCAAACATTGATCACTTGACAAAACCATAGTCTGTCATTATTTCACGTGATGACGGCTGACTGAAGGACGTGTTTTGTCGGGCTCCCGCTCCCACATTATTATTAGTCGCAGCGAGACAAACTCCTTGTCCTGCCGTGACAGACTTTTGACAGATTTTTATTTTTATACAAAGCTACACCTTCTGATGAAAAGACTTTGAGCGTAAACCACCTTGTAAAGAACTTTCAGACTTCGCCGGTCAGAGGCTAACCGCAGCTAACTGCTAACGGACAGTGCTATCAGCAGCGGCTAACTAGCTGCGGTGGCTCAACACGTCGGTGTGTTACAGTGTTACAGTGTTTGGATGCAAACAGCAGCAGATAAGGGCTTTATAGCACCACAGTAACAATCCTAGTTCACTGTTTAGTTTTCGGAAGCCAGGGACATGGCGGACACAGCCAGGGACTCTTCACCGGACACCACTTCCTTGTCTGCCCCCCCCCACACCTCTGAACTAGATGCAGCCAACACAACCATCATCCGCCTGAAGGCTGACATCCGTCGTCTAACTGAGGAGCTAAAAATCAAATCAGATATACTCACCTCTTACATGAACGTCGCCTGCAAGCAATCCCGCTACCTCGCTTCAGTCCAGTCCTCCCTCCATGACACCCTCCCGTGGGTCCCCGTCAGCCCCCGGCCCTCGTCCTGTTCAACCCCGAACCGACATCCATCCTGGTCCGAGGTCGTCATTCGTGGCAAAAGCAGCCGCAACGACCACACCGTCTCCCCGGCCCGACCAAATCTCATCAGCTTTGCGGCTCTGTCCCTACCGGCCAAGCCCCGGCCCGCCAACCCGGCGGCGACGCTGATCGGCGGCGACGCCTCCTCTTCCTCCAACCTGCCAGCTGCCGGAGCCTCTGCGGCTCCCATCCGAACAGACGACGGACCGCCAAAGGCTCTGGACCCCCCGACGTCCAACGCTGCGGATCGGCCGGCCTCCTCATCGGGGGCGGCTACTTCCCGGTCGCCGCTGGACGCCGGCGCAAAGACCACCTCCGCGCAAACGTGCGGTGGCCCCCGGGCTCAGCCTGGCTCCACCGGCAGGGTCTCCCCTCCGCGGGCGACCGGCAGCACTCGGTCCTCCTCCGGAGAGCAACAAATCCAGCGGTCCCAAACCCGGATATCCTCCGCAACCTCCCGACGACGTCTGCTGCGGGACGCGGTTCGCCGCCACTCCGCCGGGTCCGTCGGCAAAGACTTGGACCATCATGGCAGCTGTCTACAACCCGAGTTTGTAGACTCCTCATCGCCGCGTTTCCATCGCTCCACCATCACCTCCACCCTTACCGACACCGAGCCACAGGGACAGCTAGCACCCGCGGCGGCTCCTCTGCACACCAGCCCCGACGCAACCTCAGCCGGAAGCCCTCCACGCCACCTCTCCCGTAAGTTCACAACCTCCCGTCCACCACTTGCCCCACTCTTCGCCCCCTCTACGCTCATCATTGGCGACAGTATCATGAGAGGCATCAGGTTCTTTAACGCTATCACACTGTCATTCCCCGGTGCTACAGCTGCAGACATCGCTGTTAAAATTCCTTCCGTTCTCCGCTCACTCCCCTCCTCTGTACACCGCATTATCCTTCACGTCGGCTGCAACGACACAGCGCGCCCCCAGTCTGAGCAGACAAAACGTGATTTTCTAAATCTGACGGACTTACTGAAAGACTGCGGAAAGTCTATTTTTATTAGCGGGCCCCTACCAACGGTAAACAACAACTCTGAGCGCTTCAGCAGACTGCTCAGCCTGAACACCTGGATTAGCTCGTTCTGCCGTGCCAGCAGAATTAACTTTATTGACAATTTTAACTGTTTCTGGAACAGGCCAGAATATTTTAACAGTGATGGCATCCATCCAAACAGGTCCGGCAGATCACTTTTAATCTCAAATATCCAATACACCGTCCACACTTCAGACTGACTAGTGCCAGTGTTTACATCCATCTCTTCTTCACGCTCCACTGAACCGCCTCCCAGCTACAGCGCCCCCCTCTGTCCCCACCTGGAACTCCCCCCATTTTCCCCTCCAGCACACCCACTGCCTCCCCCCTCTGGCTCCCCTTGCCCGTCACCCCCGCAGTACCAGAATTCAACAAGCTGCCAAATCCCCACCATCATCAGCTTCAGACAACCTCGGCAGCCCTCCCTCAGAAACTGCCATTTTGCTAACCTTCGCCCACTTCCACGGACCTCACAGCCTTGTCCCCAGAAGCCCTCCCCTAATCACACATCCACACTTCACCTGAACTTTGCCCTCTTCAACACCCGCTCCGTCACCAGCAAAGGCCCCATTCTACAATTATTCATCCTGGACAATAAACTGGACTTCCTCTGTCTAACCGAAACATGGCACAAACCACTGGACTTCTACCCACTCAACCAAGCCACCCCCTCCGGATACACGTACCTCAACTCACCCCGCCCAGAAGGTCGAGGAGGCGGCATCGCAGTCATCCACAAACAGGTCTTCACAACCATCCCACTTTCCATCCCTGCCTCCCCCTCCTTTGAACACCTTGTTTTTAAATCACCCGGTCCCACCCCAATGGTCACTGCTATCATTTACCGCCCACCTAAACCAAACCCCTCATTTCTCCCTGACTTTTCCCACTTTGCCACCCAGCTATTAGCTACATCTCCGTCAGTCCTCATCCTTGGTGACTTCAACTTTCACATGGACAACCTTCACAGTAAATCTGCCTCTGACTTCCTAGATCTCCTACAATCACTCAACCTCACCCAGCATGTCAATTTCCCCACCCACAACCATGGACACATCCTCGATCTGGTTTGCTCCTCTGGTCTTACAGTCCTAAATATCTCCAGCTGTCATCTCTCCATCTCTGACCACCTAGCAATAACTATGGACATCAGCCTCCCCACCCCCCTGCCCAAGGAAAAACGGACAATCTTTTTTAGAAACACCAGATCACTCTCCCCCTCTGTATTCTCCGCCTCACTGACCACTGCATTGTCCGTCTCCCCTCCCCCGTCAATCAATAACCCCACTGACCTCATCAACCACTACAATCATACTCTCTCTTCCTGTCTTGATCAGCTTGCTCCCCTCAAATCCAAATTAGTTACTTTCTCCCACTCTGCTCCATGGTACACCCCTGAACTCCACCTCATGAAAGCCCATAAACGACAGCTAGAACGTCTTGTCAAGAAAACAAACCTGACAGTTCACCGCCAAGCCTACTCCGACTTCCTCCAACAATACAAAGACGCCCTGAAATCTGCACGGTCCACTTTCTACTCTGACCTGATCAATACCAGCTCCAACAACCCCAAATCCCTCTTCTCAACTGTCAATAAACTCCTTGCCCCCCCGGACACAGTCTCAAACTCGTTCACCACTGACAAATGCAACCTATTCCTCTCTTTTTTTCATAACAAAATCATCTCCATCCACAGCAGCCTTGTCACCTCTCCCACTTCACTTGATCCCCCCTCTCCTCCACCAAACCCTCTGAACTTTCCCCCCCTGGCCCACTTCTCGCCCGTTTCCCCCCTGGACCTGCCCAAATTCATCACTGGAACTAAAAACTCCACATCCTGCCTGGACCCCATCCCCACTGCCCTCCTCAAAAACTGCCTCCCTGTTATCGCCCCCCTCATCTCTAACATCATCAACACTTCCCTCAGTACTGGCTGTGTCCCCTCACCCCTCAAGCTCGCCTCTGTCTCCCCCATCCTCAAAAAACCTGGTTTGGATCCAACCTCCCCTCACAACTTCCGGCCCATCTCCAATCTCCCCTTCATATCCAAAACATTAGAACGTGTCGTCGCTGCCCAGTTGAAAACTCACCTCACCTCCAACAACCTGTATGAAACCTTTCAATCCGGATTCCGCTCTCATCACAGCACTGAAACTGCTCTCCTCAAGGTCACCAATGATCTCCTCCTCTCCTCAGACTCTGGACAAGTCACCATCCTCATTCTTCTCGACCTCTCTGCAGCATTTGACACAATCAATCACTCCATCCTCCTGTCCCGCCTTCAATCCTCCATTAACATCACCGGCACCGCCCTCACCTGGTTCACATCATATCTCACTAATCGACAACAATTCATCAAGGTCAACAACTGCACATCACCCACCGCCCCCCTGTCCCATGGTGTCCCTCAAGGATCAGTACTTGGCCCCCTCCTCTTTATCCTGTACCTCCTCCCCCTCGGCAACATCATCCGCCGCCACAACCTACACTTCCATTGCTACGCCGACGATATCCAACTCTACATCTCCACCAACACCACCGCCACCACCACCCTCCCCTCTCTCTCCAGCTGCCTGGCCGACATTAAATCCTGGATGAGGAAAAATTTTCTCCTGCTAAACTGTGACAAGACTGATCTCATCCTTATCGGACCTAAATCACTCACACCATTTCCCCACCCCCCCATTACCATTGATAACACCACCCTATCTCCTTCTGCTCACATCCGCAACCTCGGTGTGATATTTGACAGCAACCTCACTTTTGAACCCCACATTAATCAGATCACCAAAACTGCCTATTTCCATCTCCGCAACGTCGCCCGTCTCCGCCCCTTCCTCTCCTTCTCAGCCGCTGAAACCCTCATTCATGCCTTCGTCACTTCCCGCCTTGACTACTGCAATAGCGTTCTCTTCGGCTCCACCTCCAAAGTTCTCAATAAACTTCAACTCATTCAAAACTCTGCTGCCCGACTCCTCACCCGAACCTGTTCTCACGACCATATCACCCCCGTCCTGCAGAACCTCCATTGGCTCCCCATTTCACACCGCATCCAGTACAAACTGCTTCTCCTCACCTTCAAGTCCATCCATAATCTTGCCCCCTCTTACCTTACCGATTTGCTCCTCCCCTACACCCCCCCCAGGAATCTCCGCTCCTCCCACACAAACCTCCTTTCCATCCCGCACAGGACCAGCCGGCGACATTGGGGGGACAGAGCCTTCGCCATTGCCGCCCCCACACTCTGGAACTCACTCCCCCATGCCCTCCGTGACTGCACCAACCTCACCACATTTAAATCCCTTTTAAAGACTCACCTTTTTAGATCTGCTTTCCTTAAGTGATTCTGTATTTTATCTTGAACTTGTTTACTATCTACTGATTTTAATTATCTGTTTTGTTCTATCTTATTGTATTTTATGTACAGCGTCTTTGAGCTTTTGGAAAAGCGCTTTATAAATAAAATTTATTATTATTATTATTATTATTAATCTCATACACCCTCGCATCCATCCACTCCCATCACGCCATCTTTACTGAGTCTTGGCAGTCACCCATTTACTGAACCAAACATGACCATGATGTTCCTTTGAACAAAGCTGTACTTTCACTTGAATATCTGAACTGGATGAAGAGTGATGTCACAGTTGTGTTGTGATGATGAGCACAGTTTTTAAGAGTAATGCCACCTAATGAAATTTAGGGCATAGATTATCCATCTGCTATAGTCACTATCTTCATTTAAAGTAGACTGAAAGCTTTTACGTGTATTTGATGAAGAACTGACCAAATTAAAAGTCTGAGATGTTGGTGGCCCTAGATGTTAACGAAGTTAATGTATCACCACAATTCTTACATTTAATGCTATGCTTCTTGAGAAATTATCATATGTCAAATTGTTGGTGCATGCTAAAGACAAAAGGCAGTGGCCACTGGGATGTATCATATGGGAACCATGAATGTCTGTATGTCCAATTTACCATCAGGCATTAGAATATGTCAGTGACTAAGCCAATACTTTGGCCTGCTGGTGGCAAAAGAAGGCAAATCTAACTGTCCCCAAAACCAGGTGGCACACTTTTTTGGGGGACCACGACTGTACACATTTCATGGCAATCTAGTCAATAGTTGAGGAGCAGGTTCAATCTGGACTAAAGCAACGAACTGATGACCAACTGGCCGGCCAACACCGCCATTCTTCAAACCATGCCAGTATGGCTAAAAATAAATACTGTTTTATGTTTTTGCAGAATCCACTACTTTCAGGTTTTATTTCTTGCTAAGAGATGATAGGACAACCGTGTCGCTACAACATTACATTCCTATTCAACTGCAAGGTGTTCTCAGTTATATTGTAAAGAAAATGTATTTTCTGCCATATTAAATTGGTTTGTGAGGTACAAATCCATTTAAATTCAACATATCTTTGTCATTGTGTAAATGTTTCTCCTCTTAAACCAACCAAGGTTATATTGGAGAGGGAGGGACTCATCACCCTGGTAACCCAACAAATGAAACCGAAGTTATAAACATGTAAAATTTTCATATTTTGACCCAAACTATGATATTTTCTGAAATATAATCAAGTAATTTTGGTGCATAAACCTACCCAAGCTTCAAACATGTACTTATCGTTGTGAAAGTGTCAACCAAATCATGATGTTTAAGTAACCTAACCACATATTTTGGTGAATAAACCTATACAAAGAGCCAATGAACTTACATCTATGAGTAATGGTCCTGCACAGAATGCAAACTAGTCTCCTGAGTCACCTCCATTCTCTTCTCTGGCCTTCTCATTTGGACTTTTTGGCTCTTTCAAGCTGGAAGACTTTGCACAGTTGAGAAAATACAGTTGTTTTGAAGTGAAAAAATTAGAATGCAGTTGCATAGCAATGTAATTTAGAGACATGGTCTGATGAGGAACAACTGAGGGACAACTTGCTCTTAGCTGTCTAACAATGGTCCATTGATCATCGCCCAGAGCTAAGAATCTCCTATACAGTCTTCTCGAAGACACAATGTAACCTGAAAATCTTACGTAACAATTAGGTAGCTGGTCAATAAATTGCCTGTGTTGGAGAGAGATGCTGGTGAGATTTGACCTGCTCGAGTTGTGGAATCTGTGAGAATATGGTCTGGGCCTCCATGTCAAATTTAACTCCTGAAGAGTGCTTGGCTCTGAGTTACTAAATAGAGCCATTAGTGTTGGGTAGACTAGCGGTCTGGCGGCCTCGCTGAGCGGCGGGGGTCCTGTGGTAGGAAGTCGTGGTCTGTACAATGCAGACAAGGGGCTTGGGAAGCGTGAAGTCCAATACACACGGCCTGCTGGTTGGACCGGATTACGAAAGAGATAGGGTGTCTGGGAAAATATGTGGATATTTTGGATTCATCACATTTGAAGACCACAGAGGACACTGAATCACACTATCTATCTTCCTCCAATGGTCTCCTGACAAGCTTTACCGGTGAACTGCTTTTGTAAAGTATGTAAATGTTATTTAACTCTTTAATTTTTACTTCTGATTGTTTTCCATGGAGGACAGAAATGGAAATAGTAGATTTATACTGAAGGCGCGCTGTGTGTACTGTATATAATCCAGCCGGTCATGTGAGTGTTAGCATGTCACTCATTGAGTCGATTCATAAAAAATTTGACCCACGTACAGTCTTGGCACAGAATGGAGCAGGTCAGGCCACTTTCATTTCCTGCTGATTTGGAAGTTCAAGCACATTATAGCCTCCCTTGGACGTGGTTTGGCCATTTTTGAATGTCAGTAGAAAAAGGTATTTCATCATTGTTTCCATTCTCAGATTTATGGCCATTGACTTTGGCAGAACATTGGGGAAAAGGAGGCAAAATCATTTTTGGATGCATTATATTTTTCAGTGTCAGATCCAAGCCACTTCCAGTTGTTATTATCACACTGCCGTGGGAATTGAAGGTCAATTGGGAATTAAACAGTTGATAATTGGTTATATAAATATTATTTGTGACACTTATTGAATAATATGTAATAAAATCCAATGAAAGTTGTATTTTTGTGGCAGTTTAATATCTCAGCTCTAAATTTTCACAGTTTTCACCTTAATATAGACAGCTAACAATTTCAATTTTAAATATGTGGTCCATTCATCAAGATAATACTTACTTGAAAGATTTACTTCCACTTTTCCAAGATGTCAGCAAGGCAAGACAAACCACAAACCTATGAACAGTCTAATCCTAAAATTTCGTGTCCCGCTAGGACAAGTTAGCCTACGGGTCATTGCTGGGTTGGATCTTATGAAACACTAAACAAACAGCAACAGAAGCAACCAACAGCATGGCATTCAGATGAGCAGAAATGCTTTTGTTCCAGTTGCAAATTAAGTGTACAAAACTGTGTAGAAAACATGCATTCTCAGGAATTTGGACACCTAACTGTAGCTTGGCATATTTTCACTCCCAAGAACACAAGGCCCTATATAGTCTATACTGAGAGAGTTGCATTATCACCGTGTGGTCTCTGTTTTTATGAGCAGCCCTTCCCCTCATATATGTTTGAGCTGTCAGTCAGGACAGAATCCGTACTTATTTTGGAGCTGCTTGGCAGTTATCATTTCAAATACATACCACATTTTTCCGCATTCAGGAGGGTTTTTACCAGTGGTTGCACGTACTTCCAACTCTAATGAAACCCCACAAACCTTAGGGCAACATAAAATGTCAACTGTTAACTTGTTTATTTTCAACAGCTACACTGCCTCTCATCTGATCTCTGTTTGGGGAGCTTCTGGCACCTGCTGGGGGGGTTTTCTTTGAGGTAAGGGTGAGCCAGGCTGTCCTCATTTCATTACATTGGACTGAACAAGGGGAAAAGAGAACTCACATTGTGGTTATGTCTAATTCCCGTTGCACTGAAACAGTGATATCTTTGGAAAAATGGCTGTGGTGAGCAGTGAGATGGTGCCATGTATCAAATCCTGATTGATTTTCTCATTACATCAGTCTTCCTGATTCCTGATTGCCTATTGTTATCTCAACTGTCTCAGTCATACTCTTGACACACACAGACACCCTTTTACGATAATTCAAAACTTGCTGAATGAATAAGACAGTGCAGAAGTGTGTCTCTGCCTCAGACAAATCAAATCAGTGGCATTAATTCAGGAAGCAGTGAATAAAATGAAACACCCAGGGCCTTCGGGAGATGACTGATGTTCCTAGATTCCTTTTTCCCTCCTCCTTTGCTCTGCCGAAAGAGGAGGGACATCTGAAGATGGTCAGAGAGGGCATATTCATAACCTGTCTTGCAGGGGCCCAAGCAATGCAGCTACAGCACAGTGGAGAGGGTCATCATATCTGTGGGGTCTTGGCAGGATGACTCATGTTGGGTTATATATTGGTCACAGCAGGGCTTCCGTTCTGGAGTTCACCACACTTCTCAGAGGATCATCTTTCTGACCACCATAGGGCTAAATTTCATATGTGTGTGTTGACTTCTGTTACTTTTACCTAAAGCAGCGGGTAAAGTGAAGATGAACCAGCAGGTGTTATCTGTTTCCCTCACAACATGAGGCAGATGAATGGTTTCGGGCAAAAAGTCAGGATTTACCAGGACATAAGTTGGAAAACAAACATGTCTGAGTTGGTACATATGTAGAGGTGGAGAAGATGATTTCATACAGATGCACGCTCCACTGTGAACTTTAATATAACCCCAAGGATGTTTTTTGCAGTTATTCTGTTTACTCTGGTACTTCCATATCAAGCCAAATCCTCCCCGTTCACATAATTATAACCATAAGCGAAGAACATCCTCGAGGGTATACTTTCAACCTGACGTCAGAACATCGACTTTAAGCTGGCTTTTGATCAGCTTCAAACTGCCATTGGATCATTGGTAGTATAAAAGACATTAGTATAATTTATGTCCTCTCAAGGGGAAGCACTTGTTTAAATCACATTAAATCAGATGATGCACCACTTACGAATGTAATACACAAAGTTGTTTTGGTTTGCTGGCTTCACTGTCAGATAAGAGTGCAGTTGATCAGATGAGTCACCCTTCGATATAATCAATGAAATCTTCATTTTCATACTGGCATCAGCTGTAATTTACTCCCTCCATGGAAAATATAAAATGTATTTGTTGTCCTGGATGTTACACAACATACTATGACTGCAGCACCAAGGACGTCCACTCAGCACACTGAAATAACAGTAAACATCATAGACACACTGACCTTGCTCAAAGTCAAAAATTAAGTACAATTTAGATTTTCTCAGTTTTTGCGTGAGGAATTATAAACTGTGGTAATACTGCAGCTGTTTTGAAAAGTTCTGAAAAAGAGGAATAAACTATTTGTGGACATATTTGTGGACACAGTATCCTCTATGCATTTATAGCCTTTCAGAAATGTACCTCATGAACATTATTACAGGGCCCATTTTCCTCTTTTATCACATAAATATAGCACTTTCTATGTACTGTTGGCATTTATGCAGGGCCAATGGTTAGCATTTAAGATGTCCGTCCCTAACTTGCAAGGTATCCAGCTTGGCTAATTCGCTTCTGCCTGGAAATATAAACCTACTTTGCTTGTAGACTCTCACAATGAGAAGAAATGAAACAAATGCAGGGCCAATGGTTTCAAAGGGAAGGATTCACATGCACTAACATGCATGTATACATATGTTCATTCAAAAGTTGAGGTCACCCAGACAATTTCATGTTTTCTATGAAAACTCACACTTGTATCCATGTGCTGACATAACTGCACAAGGATTTTCTAATCATCAGTTAGCCTTTCAACACCATTAGCTAACACAATGTAGCATTAGAACACAGGAGTGATGGTTGCTGGAAATGTTCCTCTGTACCTCTATGGAGATATTCCATTAAAAATCAGCTGTTTCCAGCTAGAATAGTCATTTACCACATTAACAATGTCTAGACTGTATTTCTGATTCATTTAATGTTATCTTCATTAACAAAAATAAGGACATTTCTAAGTGACCCCAAACTTTTGGATGGTAGTGTAAGTGTACCCCCTGCCAAAACACTAAACAGAGAAACTAAGATTTTGATATTACCCCACTATGTCTTTTCATACCTGATTGTATTATACCTTGATCAGTTGTTTCTTGCTAGTTGTTTGTATTTAAGTTCAGAATTCCACATGTTGCACCTTTAAACACGCTATATATGAACAGATTAAAAATTGGAAAATAACAATTGTTCAGTTTCACTTTGTATTTGGTAGGCTTTCATTTTAAAAAAGTGTATTTGTTTAATTTCTGGCAATGTGCAAATTAGTGCTCTCTATGGGGTTTGTTTTTTCATCTTATGTGATTGTACATTCCTGATGCAGTCTCCCTCGTCCACACCCACCATTACTTCCGTGTCCTGACTCACTCCACTCAGCAGCTCATTAGTTGGCCAGTTGAAGTGGAACCACTGAGTTTCAGGTTGCTGCATCCCCTGAAAGAAAATGAAACAAAATTTAATTTTATCTTTACAAAACTAATAATGTTGATAATAAATGCACATCAAACTCAAATTCACTGTGTGGTGGTAATTTATGGCTTTAACAGTATTGAATTAAGCTAAGCAGCGCAGCTTACTGGTTATATCACCTATCAAATAGCATTTTGAAGTTACTGTTTTCAAAATAGAGTGAAGCCCTGCTTCCAGAGCTTTGGATAGATGTGCTCAACCATGGAGTACACAGTCCTGTGCCATAACATTCATCTTGATGGCCTTTATTTTTGCAGTAACTGCAGATGTTTTCTCTTGCTCAGCTTCTGTCATGAGTAGTTCCTCACAAGCTGTTCTTCCAAGCACTTTTTGCAGAAGAGAAAATATTCCACTATATTTCCTCTCTATGAAAAATGAATGATAAGTAATCCATTAGCTACATCAGTTATATAAAATCATTTTGTTTACGCCTTCACAAGGTGTCATTGACCCTACTCATTAATAACCACAGTTCAACAAATTATGTGATTCAAATTATGACCAGTGGCTAACAACAATGGCAGGTGTTTACCGGTTGTGGCAACTGGAACCATCCATGGTTAAAACTGATGTAATACTATAGCCCGAGAGTAACTGACATTCAAAAAACATTCTTTTTATGGAAGATACACTTTTTACTGGATAAAAAGTAAAAGCATGCACAGATTTTGTACTAATTCCCTATGGCAATAAAGCATTTTTATTTAGTTTGATTTGTTTAGCTACAAATAAGTAGATATTTGAGATCAGTGTGTTTAACTGAAGCGGTTAAAGGGAATTCCAGGCAAGGATTTAGTCTAAAACAGATTCTTACTTCTATCCAGGAGTCTGTATTCTCTCAAAGTGATTATCATTCACCACTCATTGATCTTTACTGGCTTTTTATACTGCCTGTATAACACCAGAGGTACTATAGTTTAATTTTCCAGCATGTGCAGGACACTCCTGTGAAACTGCAGTTCTATACATTTTGTCATTCTTGTAGCTTCAACTTTATTGTCTGCCTTCAACACTTTAGGATTTATGGAGGAGCCATTCAAACATCCACAAGAGGTTTATGAACCCCAGTAAAATGTTATTTTGTTCTGTCTCCTAAATGGTCAGACCACAAACCATCCAATCGTGGCATTAACAGTCAGTATTGACCTGTTTTTCTGCTGCGGCCTGCTCCCATGGCATCCAGTCAAGACTCTGAAGACAGGCCTCCAGCCCAAACCTTTGCTCAGATGGAGAGAGCAAACTGAGCCAAGCGCTTCTTATTCTACAACAGTCCAGAAAATTTGGAAGCCTTCCACGGCCTGTTATTGGTTCAGGCCCTCTGGGCTCTCGCCTTGATCACAGCACCAAACTGAGGATCACATGAGGTCAGATATTTCAGTGCATTCCGTGTGGTGTTTGCAATTTGTGTTTGTCTGTGATCAAATCTTTGTTCGATACGCTTGTGCTGAAGGCATGTTTATTCTGACTGAGGTGAATGTGGATATCGACAGTCATTTTGGCGAACCCACGGAGTTTTATGATTTTAACATTGAACAGAAGATTGAACTCTATAAAGTTCTCAGAATATAATATTTCAATAAGTAATAACTTCTGTATTGCCCATTATTATTTCATTTAAATGCAATGTTCTATCAGATCGGACAATCAAAATGATACATTTAACTTGTCAGAAGTCCTGTGTGAGTTTTATAGCTTTTGTCCAGAATTACTGCCTTCCTTCTACAGATAATGATGCTTACACTGAAACCACACAGCATAGTATCTTTGCATAGTTCTGACTCTTCCTTTTGATTGAATATGACATGAATGGAGACAAACTAGAACTGTGTCTCCATTCACGTCATTTCAAATTACATGGAGGAGAATGTATTTACATTCAATTCATTGTAGTTATTGACAAAGACAAACCTCGCATTCTTCTCCTTCAGATGACTGACAAGTAAACATCTGCAATACAGCATCTACCTCAGAGTGAATAAATGTTACATAATGTATTCAGCCTCACTGTTGTTTTGTCTTGGGAAAATCTCAAAGTCTATTTTCGGCCATTCCAGATGCCATCAAGAGCATCAAGCGCACTTATCCATTATATATTTGTTATCATTTCCAATGAGCAATAAATCCAGTGACAGTTCTCTGAGTGCTAAAATTTGGTGGAAAGAGCACAGCTTTAACTGTACAAGGGAGAAATACATTTTCCCACCACAAAAGGATTACATGAAGGAGACATGACTAGAAACAGGCAGTGGTTTGACATAGAAACAGCACAGTAAGGCTGCTGTGGTTGGGCCAGTGGAGGGCTATGTACTTTCGCCTTTAACTGCATCGACCCAGCTTAAATTCACAATATAATAAATGGGCTTCTACCATGAGTGGTTTTGATTGTAATTTTCCACTTTTTTTTTTTAACAATACAAAAACATTTTTTTTCTTATGTGAAAACACTATTCTAACATATTTCAGCTGCTTAATTCTCACAAAAATCAATTAATGTCTATCCTTAATGTAGCCTACATCTGTAGTGATCAATATTTCATATTAATGCAGCAAATGACTGAAATATAATGTGAGTTTAGTCTCCTGCAAATAATTAGGTTATCACATGATTTTGTGGTTTCCCTGTGCTCCATAGAGCTTTATTTGTTCCACCTTGTTTCAATTTTAGAGCAGCTTTATTGCTTCAGTTCAGATTCATCACTCTTAAATAGCTTTTATCAGCAATCTAAACTCTGTTGAACCCACTTTGCACCACCTGCTGAGCAACAAACAGCAGGTAGGATGTGAATAGAGTGGAGCATTTAGCGAATAAAGAAAAGAAAGCTTTTGTAGTCCGGAGTTGGCGGAGACCAAAACTGAGCGAAAATGAAAGTGAACAACACTGGGGCTACATTCGTCAGATGGACACAAATGTGATCAAATATATCTGAGCTCAATATGTATACAAGCCACTGTGTGCTAACCAGTAAGCCAAATCCACTTAATTTACTTAGTTCACTTAGTTTATACTATGCTTATGCTGCGTTTACAGCTAGTTATGCTGCCCCAATGTGGCCAAACACAATCAATAAATACAGGTTCAGCAATGGCAAGAGGTTTTTGGTATGGCATGATGGCGCTGTAGCAGGGTTCATTTGAGTCAGTGTTAAAACCACCTATTGTAAAACAAGTCTTAGCCTTCCTCCATGGAGACTCTCATGTGGCTTCTTTCTGATGAGAATGGATGAGGAGCAGCTTCAAGCCCTTCTTCGTTGTTTATACATTTAACTGATGCTCTTATTCCACAATTTCCGTGTTATCTGATTCTGATTAGACCACTAGATAGGATAAATAAACCCTTCCTACACAGTTAATGGCAATATAATGTGCTGTCAGTTAACCAAATCAACTTTCCTCTGATTGTCAAAGTCTCCAGAACCGGTCTGTGAAGTAGCTACCTGACTGTATAACTGGAATGCTACAACATAGGTGTTCATATGTGACTATAAACTGCCGAACAAGCATGAGGATTCCCTGTTTGAAATAAATTACATTTAATTAAAATTTTCAAGTTTTTTACCTTGTTAACATATCCATACGTGTTTTTTTTTTTTGTTTTTTTTGTATGCTGGAACAAAATAGTTAAATAAACTGTCACCAGTGTGGCATTTCAACCTTAAAGCTGCAGTGTAGCGATGACAGTGTCAAAAACATGGATTCACATTTCTGGGGTTTCATATGTTACAAACCAAAGGAACCAATGCTGTCAACTTGTGGGGTGGTGCTTTCCCTAACATAATACTTCTTCAGAAGTTTCTAACATGCACAAGTGAATTCCAATATTACAATTTGCCACTGTGTTGTGCAGAGTAGGTGAACTGAGGTGCTCCAGCTGCAGCAAATAGTTGAGGGATCGGTTGAGATAGAGGCGAGAACTTTATGGATTATTCTACAGAAGGTAACAGATTTAACCCTAACCTTAACCCTTACATTTAAGCAATTTCAAGGCAAAAAAAAAAAAAACGTCTAAATTTGTAATTCTGATACATGGAGATGAGGTTTTAGGGGAATAATCAATGACTAGAGAGGACTTTAAGTGGAACGCAAACTGAAAAGTCACAACATAAAGAGTAATATGCAAGTCAGTGTATACGACTTGTGCCCTTGATACCACACAGCACCTCTCACATCTCCTGTTTCCCAACCAAGACACACATCTGGTCCTGTATGAGTGTGGAAACTTTGCTGCCATGGTCACAAACACTGTGACAGGTATATTTCCATGTGTCCTCTCCTCAAGGCAATGAATCAATCAAGCTTACATGCAATAAAAGCAAAAAGGGGGTGTGATTATTATTAGACTAAATGTGATGTTGTCAGAGTGGCATTTTTTCTTTGCTCTGCTGCTTCTTTTACTGTTGGATGTAGATGAGTGTTTTATGGCTCCCCCGGCCCCGAGCGCATGGTCTTGATTCAGTAATGGGGCCCTCATATTCCCATAAGGCTGCTTTTTAAACAGGCTGATGTTGTAATTATGGCTGGCTGTGACGCAGCAAAGAAAACGGTGCGGCTATCTTCGTGCATCCTGTGTAAAAACTTCTCCTGGAAATCTGGGGCCACATGACTGCATAAAAGACCTCCGCACTGCAGCTCACACGACCCTCACTGATGGCTCGGCCTGTGGAAACCGTCCCGCATGGTTCTTTCTTTTTCTTTTTTTTTAGATTCTGAAATAACAACGCAGAACAATGGAGGCGCCAGGCCACAACCCACGCTAATCTGGACACACCTAGTGCAGTGTTCAACTGACACTCAGCACCCCACTCTGTATTACTGCAACTATGCGGTGCTCGTATCCTAAAAGAGCAAGGAGGACAAATGAAAAGAGTGTTAGCGAGTTATGGGGTGGCTTATTGGACCCTGGTTGGAGACCCTGGCCTGAGCAGAGGTCCGAGCCGTGAGGTCATCCACACAGAGGGTGGGATTTTATATGCTCGCGGCTGGTCGCTCCGTGGGTGGTGTGCAGCCAGGACAGGGGCCAACTTATTAGCTGTCATACTTGTACCCACATATTAGATTTCTGTGAAACAATATTTAGGTTCCTGGTTACTCCTCCTGCTCCGCATTTAGTCCAGACTGTTCGCTTGGCCTCAAAACCCAGGAGAAGCATGTGAAAATATCAAAGATAGCGCCTCAAAACCAACGAGAATGTGTAACAATACCCAGAGGCCAAACTTGCGTTTCCTTCCATTTTATCCGTCGCTTTCCTCCTGCAGCCAGACAGAGTTTGATTTATCTGTGATTTATTCTGAAATGTCAGTCGGACAAGAATTTATTGTGTTTTCTAAGTGAAATAAACCATGTCAGGATGATGTGAAAATTATAAATGACTTTCATAAGACATTACTTGACTATAATATATGTCTGACTGCAGGGCTACTAGCACTGGGCAAACTTCTGCAAGGCTGTCTTCTACCTTTAAGGATTGTTTATGAGGTGGATAAAGTGTAAGTAAGGCACTAAAGGTGATCTATGAGGAGACATAGAGGTGCTGTGCTGCAGGTCTCTTACAGATGTGAACAGGCAACAGACAAGATGTGGAAGACACATCTTGTCTTCCAGCTTCTTAACATTTGTTGGATAATGGAAGGGTGATGGACTTGGTGTGTGAAATAAGTGTCCCTTTTGCCTTTACAACTCTCTACAACAGTGGTGTCAAACTCGTCTCAGTTCAGGGGCCACATGCACCCCAATTTGATCTTAAGTGGGCCGGACCAGTAAAATCTCATCATATTAACCGATAATTAATGACAACTCCAAATTTTTCCCTTTGATTTTGGTGCAAAAATTTACATTCTGACAATGTTCACATTTTATGAATGATCTTTTTGCAAAACATTCTGAACAACCTGAAATTTCTTAAGCAAATTAAGTGAATTTTTAACAATATTAAGCCTCAGTTTATCATTTGTGTATCACAACCTACAGATCACAGTGTCTACAAAGGCACAAATCATTTAGTCGCAGGTATCTGGAATTCAACAATATAGTATTTTACAACTTGTCAAGATCTCGAAATTATTTAAAATTCCCACTCATTTCCACATCTGTGTACTAATCCTGACACCACACAGGAGAAGGTTCAGTTGTCCCCCTGCCTCGTAAATGTAGAAAATGTATACAAAAAAAAATGCATAAAAGTTGTGGCAGTACATCAACAATAGGGTTCAACCAAACCAAACTCTTTCGTACTGAAGCTGCTGACTCACATTGTATTGCACAATGGTCAATGTCTTTAAATATTTTCACAGAAAGTATTCATTTTAACCTCTGTAATTTCTACACTTTGCAAAGTCATCCCGTGGGACTGCTTGGACCCTCTGGCGGGCCAGTTATGGCCCGCAGGCCTTATGTTTGACACCCCTGCTCTACAACTACATCTCATGGTAACATATCAGTCAATTTGAATCACATCAACTGGGGGAAATATCAGGAGTGCAACAAAAACTATGATAATTTGTCATTTCCCATGCGGAAATCTTATCAACTGACACTGCCTTTTTCATACAGCTGTGAGAGACATAAAAATTGACAGGTTACATTTTCTTTTAGAGGTAGTTTCAGATGAAAAACAAGACAGATTTTGGATGTGGCTTATTACACATAACGTCAACAGAGACGTGTAAAAGGGCACAACTGGATGCAACAGACAACTTCTGGAGACATCTGGATGCCACAAAACACACACTCATACTGTAATGTATTCAAAGCATGATCCTCACTAACTTACAGCTACTGCACAGTCACTGTATTGGCTGTTTGGGGCAAATAAACACAGTCTACCTGACTATGTTTATGTCTGAACACATTTTTATAAGGTTCATAAAAACAGGTGCCACGACAACCCAGAACGTTGATATTACTGCTAGCTTGATCAGCACTTTTACAACTTCAGATGTTGGACGGGTGAAAAATGGCTTTGCACCAAGAAAGACAGATGGAGCTTTAAAATGACTTTGGCCGAGAGAGAGAAAGAGATTAAAATGTGACTTCTTGCTAATTATAACACATGCATTGTATTTTTAACACACATAGATACATCATTTTAAACTTTCACAACAGGAGTATCACAGGTGTGAATGTTAAAACCGATGATTACTGAATTTTGTTTAATTTCTTCGTCCTGGTGTTGTTGGCCATGGAAGTATTACAGGATTTGAATACCAGATTCAGAGATGATGCCCAGTAATGTGAATGAAAACTGCTTCCTCAGCGTATAATCCAAAAGGTTTGGAGTTGGAAAGGGCCATCACAAATTAATAAAGATGATCTTTAACTTCAAAATTTTACATTCTTGGTATTGTAGATAAACTACTAAAGTTCAAATACTAGAAAAATGAAAAGCCATAAAACATGACTGATGTTACTACTGTTTTCAGCAGTTTACACTAAATATTTTCCTACAGTAACATCAAGCTGTTTGCTTTATTCTACATTATAAAATTTATAAAATATCACTGTAATTATTACAACTTTCAGGTGCCTGTTATAAACAACAAGTTTAAACTTTTGAAACATGATCAGTTCACTGATGTTGGAAATAAACTCATAGCAAAATCAGAAAAGTAAAAATAACTAATTTAATTAGTTATTAGAATTTAATTAGTTACTTAGAATTTAACATGGCTTGTATTAAGAGCAGCCAGTCAGCCCAATAGTAGTTTGACATTCATGAATTTCCCCTTTAGGTTACTAAACTTTTTCTTATGCAGCTTCTGTGTTGGAATAGACTGGGCTAAAGTAGGACTTTTTGGGTACTAATTTATCTTAATTCTGTAAATACATGATTTGAGTGAGCTGTTATTTAGTTGTTTGTTACTATGGAGAAGAGGATGAGGGGAAAGCTGAAGGCCATCATCATCTTCTCATCCCTTTGTAATCTGTACACTGTATATATTGTGTATATTTGCTCCTTATTTTTATTTTTATATTTTTTCTTCTCAAATGTAGCTATTGTGCCATGTGAATTTACCCCCCGGTTTTGAATAAAGGTTTATCTTATCTTATTACTCTGCCAAGGAATGTGGAGGAGTTTTGTGACAATGGGCATACGTTTGTCCTTCTGTGTGTGAATCTATCTTACTGTTCCCAACATTACTCAAAAACAGAAGAACGGATTTGGATGAAATTTCCAGGGAAGGTCAGAAATGACACAAGGACCAAGTGATTCGATTTTGGCAGTGATGCGGCTTATAGTCTGGATCCACGGATTTGTTAAAGATTTCTGTATCATTGCCAGATAGCGGCACGGCGTCACTGTAACTATGACAACAAGTGAACACTACATCAGCTGCCTGCTGACGATCACATGATTGTGATCCTACTACAAATCCACCGGGACATATCCGTCAGAAATGATACAAGGAATTGTGGGGGTGTTTCTGAGTCCCATCAATTCCCGCCGGCCGCTACATAGGGTCACTTTATTAAAGATTTCATCCGTCGGACATGATACAAAGACTGAGCAGCCTTGGCGGTGTACTGCGCTCTCTGAGAATGTAGGGATGAGGAAGATTTTCCATCTTTGTTTTATGCTGAGTTTAAGAAAGAGCTGAGACTGATGTGGAATTACAGTAGTGGAATTTCAAACAATAACTACTCCGTGTGCTAAACAGAAATATGCTGAGATTTCATAATGAATCCTCTCTTAAAGGTGTTAACATCATATTACAGATATGTGGGTTTATTCTTGTTATACATTTGCACAGTTGTGACAAAGCATACTGAAAGTGAAAGAGGGCCCAAAAGACTATACATATTCGGTGCCCTAATTTCTGTGCTTCTGTGCATCCCTGCAGGTAAACTGTCAACAAGCTTATCAAAGTGAATCATTTCAGATGTCAGAGCCTCTTCTCTTTAGTTACAGGTGGAGCTTTTAACAGAAATTTCAGTTAGCAAGTCTAAAACTGGCAGCAAAATGCTTACGCTTACAATAACTTCTATTTTGAATACTATAGAACACATGACTCCAGTTCCCTGAGAGCATTCATGGTGACAACAACAAGCTCACCATGAATAATCTGACAAACTTCCTGTCAGTTTTCTGTTAACGCAGTCTAATTAGGCCATTGCCAAAAAAACAAACAAAAAGAAGAAATCACTCATTTGACAAACCACCACAATAGAGTAGATAGACCTCACCCCCATCCAGTAATAGTATAATGGGAATCACCACATTTCTGACCATCTGACTGTAAAAACAGTCATGGTTAGCAGTCATAACAGAACAAGAGCAAACCTCCACAGTCATAATTCTGCCTCGGAGGCAACAGAGGCACTGGCACGAACACAGCCACTGAAGCTGAATAAAAACTGAACACCGTCAAGGTCACAGTGCCACAATCCACTCAAGCACATTGCTTTGGGAAGTGGGAGATGTTGAAACAGATGTTTTTCATATTGGCTTTGTGGCGTGGAGTTGATGAGTGCTCTGTTACATTAACGCAGCATGCTGTAGGAATCGCTGCTGTAGGAATCGCATTCAATTTCATCTCTCCCTAATTACTCACAATAAGCTCTCGCTCGCTCAGCCTCGATTTACACGAATCCCACTCAGGACCCACAGCGCCATAAGAATCATCAACCACCCTGTCCCCTGTTCAGAGGTAATATTAGTGTCTTTCAGTATCCGCTGAAGGACCATTAAAAAGGCCCTTCGACAACATCATTTAGACAATTTACATTTGAGGATCAAGCAAAAGCAGCGTGTGCTCCATTTTTTGAGCATAAACTTTTCCCACGAGAAATAGGAATGGAACCCAAACATTGAAAACATAAAATAAATAGCTTTTATGATTAACTTTATTAACCTGAAGTGGAGTTGGGAATATTTAACATCATCAAAACCTCGCAGCCGTAGCTAGCCAGGATTTTTTGTATTTGTCCTGCTGTGCCCTGGGTGCACCTGGCTGTATAAATAAGACAGGATTTGCGCTGGGATTGTTAATGATGTTTGGAAGTGCGTTACGGTCATGAAAGCAATGGTAAAGTAATAAATAATGAACAGATCTCATCCAAAGTATGCACACTCTCATGTGGATGGATCTCATGATATTGTCCAATGCTGTCAGATAAATTTGCGTTCGTCCTCTGTCTCCTTACCCCACCTGTTTTCTCTTACACACAGTACATGCACACACACACATACACATCGTGCCGTCCTGTCCTGGGAACAAATGAAAATGGACATGCAGTTAACGATATTAAAAGGAGTTCAACATTGGCTGTCCCCATCACCCTGTACCTATGTCTCCCTCCGTCCTCTCCATTGGTATCGGTGATAAAGTAGCTTGTTTTCCAATTACACCATTGCTTTCACTGCAGAGTGGTTAGGGAACACTTTCATCCATCCTCCTTCATTTATCTCCATCAGTGTCGTATAATATTGCAACACTTTGGTTTAAATAATGGCTGTTTTTGCTACTGTAACAAAAGAGTGATTCAGCAGTTCAGGACATCCCATCTGCTGCACAGGAATTGATGCATTTATGCACTTTTCTGGTTGTGTGTGGCATTTTAAAATGCTTTTAAAATAATGTTTTGTGGGTTGTCAAAGGAATAATTTTGGGTTATATGCCTGATTGTAATGCCAGCAGTCCATTAGCTTAGCACAAAACCTAACAGCTCATCTGGTTCTGTCCAAAGGGAAGAAAATTCCCCAATGAATTATATCCTGTTTAAGGTGTACAAAAAAGTGAATAGGACTCTAATACCTGACAAGAAACAGTCCGACACATACAGTATATATACTCTATGATGACCTGTCATAAAAATACGTCATTTTTACATGTTGGTTGCCGTACAAATTAAACAAACAAGATATACTGTGGTAATTAGTAACCTTAGCTGAACTGGCAAGCAGGATTTATTATTTCTGGACAACAAGCCTCCCTGAGTTTCCACTGCTTCTGCTAAGCTAAATCAAATGGCTGATAGCTAGAGATTCATATTCACTGTACATACACTAGCAGTCAAAAGTCTGGACACACCTTCTCATTCAATGCTTTGTATTTGTTTGCATTATTTCCTACATTGTAGATTCATACTGAAGATTAACACTTTTTTATTTACAGCATAATTCCATATGTGTTCTTTTGTACTTTTGATGCCTTCAGTATTAATCTACAATGTCTAAAATAATGAAATAAAAACTATTGAATGAGAAGGTGTGTCCAAATTTTTGACTGGTAGTGTATGTAAGATTGGAATTTAACTTCTGAGCTAACTCTAGACAAGAGAAGCTAACTTAACGACAATCATCAATAAATAGACTGCTTGAGGTGGAAACAGTATTAACATCGTCCTGTTTTACGTTAACTGGGTGTTTCTTATTTACCAATCTAAGAATTGGGATCTGAAATGATCATTTATTTGGAGTCATATTTATGGCCACTAACAAACAGAAGTTTCACTCATTTTGCTCCATCATTGGTCTCTACCATCTCCCGAGGAAAATACTTGTTCCATAAGCTGCTAAATACTAAAGTTCTATGATGACGAGTTAGTTGAAAATTGTTCCTGTGTGCCGTTTTAGAACTTTTTCACTGGAAATAGGTGCCTGCTATAGCTGAAAATGATGCCATGAGAGAGAGGAGAGAGTGAATCAAAACAGCAAACAAGAAAAGCACTCCGAGAGCGCAGTACTCTACCAAGGCTGTTCAGTCATTGTATCATTTCAAATGGATGAAATCTTTTTTAAAAATTGTGGTTCGCAGTGGTCAATTTGTAATTGTGATCGTCAGCAGGCAGCTGACATAGCGTTCACTTGTAGCCATAGTTACAGTGACGCCATGCTGCTATCAAGCCATGATACATAAAGTCTTAACAAATCTGTGGATCCAGACTATAAGCCACCAAAAACTAACCAGTTGGTCCTTGTGTCATTTCTGATCTTCCCTGAAAATTTCATTTGAATCCGTTAGTCTGTTTTAGAGTAATGTTGCTAACAGACAGACGGACAAACCAACACCAGTCTAAGTATAACTTTGCCGTGTTCCTTGGCGGAGTAATTAATGTACTGGGCAGCTAAACAATGTGCTGAAGCTTGTCTTATTGGTTCATAAAGTGGAGCTCCATATTCAGGTGGGCTCAGGAATGAGACCAACATATTAAATTGCTGACATTTTTGTCTATCCAGTAGCACGTCTGAATGGAGCCACTGACTGATTAGCACAAAATTGAGAAAATAATAAGAGAAAAAGTGAAATAAATTAACACAATTCCACGGACGACTTAAAGACAACACATGGAGACTCAAAAAATCAAAGTAAAAGCACTGTGGATGCTGTCATTTGGTATCATTTTCTGATTCCTGTCTGGCCAGTTTAATGGATACAAGGCCAATGGAAACAAGTGCTACTCTGGACACTCAGAGATCCCAACATTTCTGTTCTTTTTAACATAAAACAGGCTAAAACTGCAACCAGCTACTTTGTCATTTTCACATGATGTTACACATTCTCTTCATCACATGGATCTGCAGTTAGCATGAATGAATCATCGTTTTCACAGAGAGCATCCTCAGCACACGTCACAATCTCCTCCCCTCACCCTCACCCTTTCACCCCAGAACAGGGTTTATATTCCTGTTCAGTGCAATACGCCAACAGCCCTCATACCACACAAATGCTTCTTATTTTCACTGCAATCTCTCTATGTCTCTTTTATGAGACTTCTGCCAGAGCAGGACGGCTCTTTGGGTTTAAGAAAGAAAAGGCCCGACAGCTGCCAAAAACGATCGGTGGTTGAGAAACAATGGCATGCCCTGTGCGATTCTCACTGCTCCTCGAACCTCAGACATCCTCCTCACTGTAATCCTCGGTTCCTTTTATTTGTCAGATCATGACTTTCTCCTCCAATTGGTTGTGTCAGCTTTGGCCCAGGAACATTGAGATGACTTGACCAACATGGTTGAGCCTCTTGCCAAAAGGACAGAGAAGAAAGAAAGCGGGAATGAGAGAAATGCTTTAATTGCTGCAAGAATCTAGACAGTTTGGAAAGATTTGTTTGAGAAATGTGTGGGTAATAAGACAGAGGCGAGGAGAAAAGTGGCAGTGTGATCCAGCGGACTCGAATTTGCTGCACTTCCACTTGTGTGGCAGACGCTCTGGGTTGGGCCGAGGCCACGCTGGGACAACGGCGGAGAATCAAGAGCAATTTTTTAAAAGTGGATGCGTGTGTTTGTTGCAGCGGCGGGGGTGGTGGCAGTTCCGTTGATGCAGGGGAAAGCTGTGGGTAATTGATGTTGACAGATGTGGAGGGGGGGCCGCATGTCCAAGATGCAAAAGGAAACAATTGAGGAGAGATGACTGAGCTTAACCCAGTTCCCCTAGACAAGAAGTCAGCACACTGAAGCCTGCTGATAACACTCAGAAACGTGATTTAATTTTTCTTTTATATATGCAAATTACTGAGCTGTAACTTCTCAAGGACTTGATGTAACTTTAAACCATTTGAGATCACTCAGATATTTAGATATTGTTGATCCTGGATGAACTGTTCATACAGTAGCTAGTAGCTATTAGTAGTTCCTATGAATACGTTCAGAAAGCTGCTTCAGGCTCATTGCTTTGGGCTTTCGCCTGGAACTGTGAAAGTGATTACCGCTGCGGTTTTTGTCTGCATTTCTAACGTCTATGACAGTTTAATTCTGTATTCAATCCTGACAGAAAATATTTGAATACAGCACAAAATTGTGTCATCTAACACCTACACACTCATTCACTTTGGAGAGGTTTGGAGCAAAGGCGGATTTAGGCCCATTTTTAGTGAGTTTATTGGAGGGGACATGTGGGGAGAACAAGATTAATGGCTCTAACTTTATCTTGGCAAATCAAATTCCAATAAAGCTCAAAGAAAAATTAATATCTGGCCAGTGCAAGCACTAAACTGTGACTTGATTGATGTGTGAGGGTAAAAGTAGTTCCAAAAATCTGCAGGTGATTCTTTTACAGCCCAGATGTCCAATTCAAACTTTGGGGTTTTATTAGCGGCCAGTTGTTGATATAGAGACGCTCATTTCCTAAATGAAGTGCTGCTCACCTGAAAGAGAAAGATTTATAATCTCCCGGTTGAACATTTCATTGTATAAACTGCTGGACATTTAATTAGAACTCCTTATTATTTGTTTAAAACTCATAATTTGAGTAAAATGAGCTCAGCAAGCTGCACTGAGGATTGCTTTCAGAGCACCTTTTTGGCTGCATATGGTAATGCAATTAAAATGGACAAGATTTTTACTTGAGATAGAGTCAATCATACATACAGAGTACTAACATGTGCTTCTGAGGTAAATAAAAAAAAAACTCCTTACCATTGATTCACGCACCCAAAGTGGTTAAATGCAAATATTTTCAAATTCTTCTTTGCATAGTTCACACAGTTCCTTTCTTTTTGGCTTTAAGGTAAAGCTCAAAGATTCTTCACTGGATGAATGTAACATTCGAACGTGGCGCTGGCGCTATCAACCAGTCGGACCAAACAGGGACTCTGTTTTCTGACTCAGTTTTTATATTTAGATAGTTTGATGACTTTGACCTTTATGGACAAAAAAAACATCTCATGTCACCGTGTATAATCTCCAGCAGAGTTCTTCTCTTTATCTTTATTGCCGACTGAGATTGTCTCATTTTCTCCTTCTTCCCCCTTTCATTCCTTCTGTCCTCCTTGCATCAATGCTGTCTTTTAACTACCATTTTCATTTTAGATTATCATACAGTCGGCTGAGTTCTGGCTATCCCTGCTGCTCCTCCTCACTAAAGGATGCCCTGCTGAGTGTTGGGTTCAGGATGAGGGTAACGTACTGGAGGCTGCACTCTGAGGGGTACTGAGGCCGAGGGCAGGCCAGAGGGAGGCCTGATGGATGGAAACCATTATAAGTGAAGGGCGCCTTCAGGCCTGGGTCACAGGAGACTAACTGAAAAGCAGACAAGATAAATACGGATGACCGGACAGGAAAACACGATTGTAACCTCTTTCACCCCCCAACACCCTGGAGCATTTTATAAACTGAGACTAAATAAATGGACAACTGCATAAGCAAACATAAATAACAGAACACATACTTACCTGTCAACTTTTCTAGATAAACATGATAATGTTTCATTGACTATACATTGAATGCTTACACTGATGTCCATGTTTAGTTTTACAGCTTTAGCTTCAGTTCAGGGTAATACCCACTAACACCCATGTGGGGGCATGGGGCAAGGCCAGGGGGATGTGAGGAGCTGGTGTGGTGGCCTGTGGTCCGGTGCCAGTCAGACCATCATCGAGAGAAGTCCATCCCCACGAGGGAAGATATCACTATAGCCTGGTTGGCTGACAGCTTCAGGGCCCTTATTGAAAAATCAATGTCCATTTGTGCGTCCAGCTCACCTGGCCGTCTGCCAGCTCGGCTGAAGTCACCTAATGAAGCCTGAGCCCGTTACCTGATTCCTGATTCACTGAGTCAAAGTGACTTTGCAGCTGAAGTCATCCACCCATCAGGGACCTCGGGGGCGAGTTCAACATGAACCATGCAGCATGTTGTTGTTGTTGTTTCACTTTGCATTCTTCTGCTCTTTGTAGAGCAGCATCTGAACCTGCAGATCTGCACGGTGCATTGATCACATGCAGACATGTGGAAAGTTGTTGTTTCATTTATTGGTTGTCGGGGCTTACTGTAGATTTGCACACACGCATGCACTGACAGACGCATGCACATTCTCACACATGCTGCATCCATGTAATTTTAATGTGACCACAATTATTTTAATATAATCAGTACAGATATAACTAACATAGGGGGAAAGGAATGTAAGGGTTCCACTGAGCAGAAAGTGAATCAGGGACCCACTGCTGACAGCATCTGGTGATTGGTTAGAGTAACATTTGTGCACTAACCACATGGCTGCTGAGTTGTCCCGTGACCTTCATTTTTGACCAGCTATGAGCAGTTTCAGATATACAGGATAGCATAAGATAAAACATTATTCATCCATAAGGAAATTCTTGATAAAACGATCCACACCAATATAGTGCTTTTATAACCTGATGTTCCAAAGTGCTTTCCAATAAGTTTTTTGTTTACCCATTCACAAACACACTCACACACGAATGGTGACACAACAGCCAAGCAAGGCACTAGCCTCCCTTTTAAATCAACTTGGGGTTTCAGCGTCTTGCCCAAGGACACTTAGCACATGGAGTGCTGACGAACCAAAATACAAACCTTGCAATTAGTGGACAACCTGCTTTACCAGCTGAGACGTGGCTGCCACCCCAGTGTTTACCCATAAATAGAACAAGGATGCAATTTGTTACCACATCATTCTTCTGAAAGCCCCAATGTGTATGACCTAATAATTCAGTAATAATCCAGAAGTGCTTGAAAACCAAAGAGATGTGGATGCTTTGCATCAGCCAACGCTTGTCATTCTGTTCCATAAAAACACAAATTTAAAGGAGCTTTATTGTCAGTATGCAGTATTTTTCTAAAAGTTTTTTTTTGGCCTTTTGTTGGCTTTATTAGTCAGGTTAGTAGAACAGCAGACAGGAAAGTAGGGAGAATGAGCTGGAATCAAACCCAGGCTGTTGCGTTGGGTCGCCCGCTCAACCAGTTGAGCTATCTGGGCGACCAGTATGCAGTATTTTTAACAATCAATTGCAATCATACAAGAATCCAGAGTTGCCATTGAACTTGAATGTTTAGAGGAGTTTTTCCATAGTTTACAATCTATCCCATGTGACATGAAATTTATTGCTCATACATCAGTCAACTACTCCAGGTAGACAAATTCCTCTCCTTCCTGTTTATTGGCCAGGAGTCCTGGTTCGTCAAAGCTCACTTATTGGCTGCGCTCACACTAAACACATTCTGGGCACTAAATGACCTGGTACCAAGCATGACACAATTGTGAGAAGGCATTTTATTCACCAATATTTTATCACATTGCAAATGCTTGGGGAATACTGGGGATATGGATTTAAGAACTTGGGTATAAAATAAATTCAGAGCCGTTTCTTCAATGCTGAAAAGATGCAGTGAAGAAGTATATTCTTGTAATCACTGTGCCATTTTAGCATTTGGAAAACTTGGGTAACCCCTCTGTCTAATAGCATACCGTAAATGACTCACACCGGGATGGATTGCTGAAACCAAAATGCAGCCTGTATCCTAGACTATACACTGTACAGTACATTGTAAATGTGGTCATCTTTTCAAGTGTTGTGGATAAACCACTGTAATATCACAGCTGAGACTGAGGCTTTTCTTCCAGTCACTCCACTCACAGTTTACCATTAGATGGCTAGAGAGACTACACTATGCTATTGTGTATTGTGATTCATTTTTAGCCCATGCTAGGACTGTGGTCTAATTGTGTCCGGGAAACCTTTCCCGTGTGTAAACGCTCGGCCACTCTGACTGATCATTATGTTAAATGTCAGCTGGCTTTAAAGTTGTGGCTGAAGCAGCTGAGCAGCAAAGCCACCCTTCTTTGGTGGATTACTGCTCTCTGTGAAGTTTCATCTGTCCATGGATGAACGGCCGACAGCGGCAGCAGGCTGTAATCCTTCGGGCCACAACAGCAATGCCTGATCCAAGGTGGAATGAAACATCCAACTGTAAAACCCCAATCAGAATTAAAACCCCGGTAACTCTAGTGGACTGGGGCAGCAAGCTGATCCGGCGGCTGGTGATTACCACGGTACATGACGCAGATATACAATCCCTCTCCTCCAGCTGGGCGATGTGCTCTTCCCTCCAGCAATGGAGAAGAAAAAGAGGGGTTTGATGATGAAGTGTTTAGAGGAACATTCCTGATGTACCATCATGAAAGGTTGAGTCTATCGGGTAAGGGGGAGAAGAGGGAGAAGGAATGAGGTCAGTGAGGGTGAGGAGGAGGGAATGATGAGGAGGAAGTTGCTTGAGTGGGAAAGGAGGAGGAGGAGGAGGAGGAGGAGAGGAAGGCACTGCCGAGGGCATTGCTCATGATAAGAGACAACATCATCCAGGAGGGAGAGTGCTCTGCCTTTAAAGCAGCCGATGCGCTCAAAGTTGAGCTGGCATTCATTACCAGAATGACGTAGTCTGTCTGTACACCTTGTCTGTCCCCAGTCTGACCCTGAATTAACTCAGGCCTCTGCTTCCCCCAACTGAAGGGGAACCAGAGGAGGAGCGATGCTGACTGGGCCTGTACAGTAGAAATTCTTCAGCATACATGCAACATAAGATTCTCTCCGATAATTCCTCTAGATATTGGGAATGCCCCCCTTTGTGCTTCCAGCTTCCCCCAGCAGCATCCCTGTAGCTCCGACTCTCCTGTCCCCCCTTCCTCTGCACCATGGAGCCTCGCGGAGGAGGCAGTGTGTAATGCAATTTGGTTGATTAAAAGAAAACATTAAAGCACTACCTTATTGAATTTGACGGCACGTACGGATCTGGATCTCACCGGCCACTCTGTTTTATTGGCCGGGATAAAGGGGATCACGTCATTCCCCATCACCCCCCCACCACCTCCGCCTCCACGCCGCCCTCCCCGCCCAGCGGCCCCGCCCTCCTTCATCCCTTCCAGCCCTAGACAAACCTTGGCAGTAGGACGTCCTGGCAGGACAGAGCTTTGTTTAGACCCCTCTCTTTTCCGATTCCCCCACCCTTTCTCACTGCGCCTCTCTAACCTTGGACACCACAACAGAAAGAAAGAGAGAGGTAGGGGGGACGGGGGGACAGAGCGAGAGACATTAGACAGGCATGGAAAGAGAAAATGAGAGAGACCCTTGGCATAAGTGAGGAGGAGTCATTTTGTTTGTGTCAATAAACAGGCTGATAGGTCATTAATCTCAAGTGCATGGGCTAGAGGTAGTCACCTCCGTCACTGTCAGTCCAAGATGACTCATCCGTTGTTTGTAATGTGTTCCAAGTCTCGTAGTCTATAATTTAGACTCAGATGTGCCTTTTTGTTGGGGGTCCTAGGGGGTTGGGTGACAAAGATGCGAGGAGGGGGTAGCCTTCAGTGAATATCAAGCACGTGCCAATCTCTTCAGCGAGGCCAAGTACGCTCTCAGCTCGCCATATCCAGTCCATTTATTAGAGTTATGGTGATGGGGCTGGTCTGCCGGTCATGTACGGGAGCAGCAAAACAACTTCTGAATGGAAGTCCTGTGTTTAGATGACATCATCTGTGGCTGCTTCAATTACGCTGTAAGAAATGAATAACAGCACACAAGGGATGACGTAATGCGTCGGCACTATGTTGAGCCACTGAATTTATTCTTTTAATCCATATTGGCCGCAGTGCATTGTTGACTCCAAAACCTTCATTACATCATCCACAGTCTGTCCTCAGCAGAACAATGATAAAAGAAAACCTTTTTTTCACTCAGTGAAGGTGTCACAGCAGACTGTGCAGAATTTGGGGTTCAGACTCCATAAAGTTGATGAAATCAGTATAATAAACCCCCCTCTCTCCACACCTGCCAGCTGACAGGAGTAGAAGGGCAGCATCCAATGTTTTCTTTGCGTTTTTCAGAGACGATCTGCTGTCTTACCGGGAGTTCAGTGGTAGAGTCAATATCAGTTTCTGCATGCTCAGTAAAAGGATGCACTTATGACCTTTTGAGGCCTCAGTGTGTTTCAGATTTACCATTTAGTGATCATCAAGCAGTGTCTGCAACCAAGTATCCTCAAACCTTTCCAAAATTCAGATCAGATGGGCTTCTTCCTGCAATTCCTGCCAACTAATTCCAGTAATTTTCCAAAACCACTCAATCGAACAGCATTCCTTCCACATGCGGCGATTGACCAGTTTGTGTGAAGGGCAATCAGAGTGTCCTTCCTGAATACTTATGTGTTTATTCATGGACTCATCACGTGTCACTCCTCTTCTTATTGTTAGGGCCATGACCAAATCCCAGCCCGATGAGCCGGTGTGCAGTCTTTTGTTCGGCCCTGTACCTCACTAGTAACTCATCTGGCTCGGTTAAACCCAATGACATATCTTTCCTTTGGGCTTTTTTTGAGACACACAAGCCCTCTCTACCATGACAAGCCAACAGCAGACTTGGTGCTGGAACCATTAGATGGCAGTTAGCCACTGTCAGAAAAGGACAATATGATTTACGGTAACTCCAAATTCACAATATTTTTATGATGCAAATTTGATTTAAAAGTTTGTAAGTCTTGACTATGTAACTGTTCGTAGCTGTTCTGATTGGTCATCATGCTAATCATCAGAATCACATTTTGGCGTTGTTACTACACTGTTACTAATCTACATCAGAATTGAATTGCTGCTCATTACTGCAGCCTTTACTTGTATCAAAAATGGATTTTTACATTAACTTGAGTCATTCAATATGAAACTTTGCCAGCGAGACCTTTTCTCCTCTCTAAAAGCAGACATCTGCTCCTGACCAAACCCACATGTTTTGCATTGTCAAGAGGAAAGAGAGGATGCAGCATTAATTAGCATAGGATGAAGGCTTTATCAAAGGAAAATTCCAAAGTCCTCAGCAGCACTGAGACACAACGCTCCCACTGCATCCACGTTTGACAGATTTGTTTGGCTCCATATCTCTCAGTGTCAGTAATTACCTGCACATGAGTGACTTCAATTTCTTCCTGTCACTTTTCCCACCTGATTTTCCTCTGCATCATGGCCAGGTGGAGCACGAGGTGAGCGACTATAAGGAAGGGAAACATGAGAGGGAAGAGAGAGGGGGAAGAGTTCCAGAAAGAGGAAGGGAAGAAGGATGAGGTGGCGGAGGACGAGTTGGTGGTGATGGTGATGGTGGTGGTGGAGGAGAAAAGCAAATTTGAAGGTTAGGATGATGAGAATGCACCGCCTCACATCGGTGCGCTGTGCCACTGGGAAACTTGAGATGTGAGCAGATACGATTGGATGCTAGAGTTTCCCGCAAAGAGCCCCCTTCACAGCAGAGAGCATCGGGGGGGGGTATTATTGCGTTAAGACATCAGATCCTGGGCATCATCATCTGTGTATCAGTTGCATAACACTTTCGATGCCAAGGCAGAAAAGGTAGAGAAAAACAGTGAAATTGAAAAATGAGAGACGAGGATCATAGAGAAAGAGAAAAGATGGATTAAAGCCGAGGGCGTCCAGCGGGGGAAGAGGGGGTCAGAATGATTGCAAAGTAACTGGAAGGAGACAAGGGGGGAGAAGAGATAAAGTCAAAGAGAAAGTGGAAGATCTTTGGAGGTAGAGGAGTGCTTTATAACCTCTCAACACAGCAGACTGCTGGTGCTCTGAGGAGCCACGGGCCTGGATGAATTATTCAGCTCCTGGCTGGTGGGTCTCCTCTGGGACCGACGTTCGCTCTCCTCTGACGTTAGAGCACCACTTGACGGTAAATGCTCGCTGGGACGAGCAAGAGGTCCTTAAAAAAGACCTGTGCACTTAACTCACACTGCATCCCCCCCATCGCCCCCTGCACTCGCCCCCTCATCTTGACCTCAGCCAAGATCAATACGCAGCCGGAGCCAGATGTTGCACAATACCACGCTGGGGATGGAAGGGTTTCTAAGAGGAAACCTCCAGAGGAAGTTGTGTGCCTGCATTTATAAATGTACTCATGGGCATGCATGCCAGTAGATTGTGAATGCGCTGGTGAGACGGAGCGAGTGTGTAGAGTGGCTTGTGTGAAACTTTCATGCCGTTTTTATTTATTCATTTATTTGAAACATGTACACTTTTTTTTTTTTTTTTTAACAGAACCGCAATGATTTGTGGAGGTCAGGGCTGTAATCCAGGGATTTCACACATACTATCAGACTGTGGATGCTGACAGGGCAATAACTGAACTGAGCTCTGGGCTTCATTCAGAGGTCTAATGCTGCCATCTTCAGGCAGAAAGATCAAACAGCACAGTTTAAGTAACAGCAAAATTACTGTATATGGGTGATTGTAATCCAAGTCCAGTGATCATTCTCGCTGTGTATGTAACTGATATTGCTCCAAGGACTCTGAGGCCTGCTACTGCTGGTACAAATGAATGAAATGAGTACAAGTGATTGTTCATGGAGATGAATGTTCTTTCTGCTGCTGTTGGCTCCTGCTTGCCCCCAGTATAATGTACAAGGAGCATTTAGTAAATTCATTTTGTTGTTTGGCTCCATCAGCTCAACATCATCTGGTCCTTTTTGGTTAGGTAAAGGTTTTTACTGCTCCACTGAGTTTTAGCAGGTACAAACACACACAAGAGCTTACATCGAAGCAGTCACTCAAGTCTCTCCATCAGCTTCCTCTTACTTAGTTTTAGTAGAAATTCTTAAGATCCTGCCCATAATTGTTATCTTCTATGACTTGCATCTAACAAAACATGTCTCTTACAGTATCAATCTGACACCAATTGAGGCTTTTAAGCAACTATCTAAAGCTATGTTTTTTAAACTGTAAATAACAATTTCTGTTCTTTTGGTTCTATTATTCTAATAGTTTTCATTGTTTTAATTCTATTCCTAATGTTCCTTTCATTTGTTAGCTGCTTTTCATTTTACTTGTCTCCTCTTTTCAATTTAATTTCATCAGTATTTATTATTTCAGTAACTTGCCATTAGTGTTTGTTAATATCATTGACTTTATTTAATATTAATAAATACTGTTACTTTGCTTAATTATTTGAGCATCTGTATTACCACTCGAGCAATAAAACTGGATAAAGTGCTCAGAGAGGTATTAGATATATGCGTAATACATTCAATCTATTTTATTTATTTGATTTTATATATGCCTTTTGGCTTTTAAAAGCAGTCATTTAAGTCATATAAGTAGTTTTACATTCTAGTATTGCAGCTGTACTTACGTAAAAGATCTGAAAACCTCCTTTGCCAAATATGTTCTAGTTTATTCATTTATTTCTGTCTTATTTCTTTTTCTGGATCCAGTACATTTGCTGCTGAAATGTGTCAAAGTGCATATGCATGCGACGATATCTGCATGCGTCTGACTGTGCGCATGTGTGGTGCAAGTGTGCATTCCCATGTGTGTGTGTCAGCGTCCTCCCTCTCCGCATCCTGCTGGCTCTCTCCACCAGCCGGTATCATCTCTCAGTAGACTGATGCTCGTCGGTAACACAACACTGGAGAAATGAAAATGAAATGCAGCGCTGGCCATCAGATCTGCAGCGCCTGCTTTTGTTGTAGGCCTCAGCCCTAACACTGCTGCTGACTCCCGAGTCTGTCCTGTACACACTGTCAGGTTCTTCTACTAAGCAGAGGTGGTTTGTCTTCTTCACACAAGAAGGAGAACTTTAAACATAGGCACACAAATGAATAAACACAAGGAGACACTAATTCTAGAGACAGAAATAATCTTATTGTTTGAATGAGTCAACCCAACAAACCACATTATTTGTCTGAACACTTAAATTAAATTATACAGGCATCCATCCTTTTTATGACATTGGCATTCATGATGTTGTAAAGGTCAGTACCAGCTAAGCTAACTAGCAGGCTAATTTGAATTTGGAAGGTCACCCTCTTACTGTTTTTAGCCGTGCTAGCAGCGTGGCTCCAGGGATGGAAATGTTGTTCAGCCTTTCCACGCTCTGCAACTGGATGGATTGAACTTGCATTTTGTGCTGGCATTCATGGTAACCAGGAGCCAAATCCTAATAACTTTGGTGACTCTGATTTTTTTAGCCGACAGGTTGACATTTTAAAGCCTTTCTCGGGTCATTGATTAAATCTCATCTCTAAGTATCAAAGCTACATATCTAGATGTTTTTCTCCATGAAAAGAATCTTTTCCTGCCTAAAAATGGGTTTGGATGTAACAGTACACCATTGCTTTTTTTTTTTTTTTTGGAATATGCAGCTCTATTCTTCTCCACCCAGCCCTCCCTGTTAGCTGCAGCCCGAGCACACCAACTCCAACCAAATGCTGTAGAGCTACTCAGCAAGAGGGCTTGTTATAATATTGGAGTAGTTCAGCCATAAATGTTTGAACCTGAAACCGATTCTGAGAAAAAATGATGATACAGAAAGTCCCGCTTTGCAGGTTGACAGAATTAGTTCCTTCGGTTTGTTACATATTAAACTCTGGAAGTCAGAATAGTGTTTTCAGACTGTCATCGGTTTGCTGCACTTTCAAGTTGGAAATACTCATCCATGACATTAGCTGCTTATTTTGTTCATGGTGTACACTACCAGTCAAAAGTTTGGACACACCTTCTCATTTTATGTTTTTTTTTTTTTTTATTTCATGACTATTTTCTAACTGAAGGCATCAAAACTATGAATTAACACATATGGAATTATATACTAAACAAAATCGGATGAAATAAATCAAAGCATCTTTTATATTTTGGTGACTTTTGGTCTTCCTTTCCTGGGGTGGTCCTCATGTGAGCCAGTTTCATTGTAGCGCTTGATGGTTTTTGTGATTGCACTTGGGGATACATGGACTGACTGACCTTGAGTTCTTAAAGTAATGATGGACTGTCATTTCTCTTTATTTAGCTGATTGGTTCTTACCATAATATGGATTCTAACAGTTGTCAAATAGGACTGTCAACTGTGGACCAACCTGACTTCTGCACAACACAACTGATGGTCCCAACCCTATTAAGAAGACAAGAAATTCCACAAATTAACCTTGACAAGGCACATCTGTGAAGTGGAAACCATTTCAGGTGACTAATTCATGAAGCTGATCCAGAGAATGCCAAGAGTGTGCAAAGCAGTAATAAAAGGAAACGGTGGCTATTTTGAAGAATATAAATATAAAACATGTTTTGACTTATTTCACACTTTTTTGTTTACTACATAATTCCATATGTGTTCATTCATAGTTTTGATGCCTTCAGTGAAAATCTACAATGTAAATAGTCATGAAAATAAAGAATAAATATTAAAGGAGAAGATGTGTTCAAACTTTTGACTGGTAGTGTATCTTGAAGCAGGTTACAAACACCACAGGGACATATTAGCAAGGTTAAAAACTGGATTCTCACTGGAGTGGGTCTTCACTTGTCCTTTGAAACATCTCAACATCTACTTGAGAGACTGACTCAACATTTTTGACAGAAATTTGTGGTTTCCTGGCAATGTTCCCTGTAATTTTTCCTGAGTGTGAGCAAACACACAAACTCCCTGAGCGTCCCTTGGACCACTGTGAGCAACATCAGACGTGTGCACTGTGGTCACACCAGCATCACATCCATTCAAGTTACATGGTTCATTAAAAGAATCAAATTACAGCATTTACATTTCTGTTAAAACACTTTGTCAACAGGAGCCAGTTGAAGGCTGCAGTGATTTTAGTGACACTACAATGTATAAGAGTGAAGTTATTGAATATTTGTCTCTCTTTACTGTTGCAGTGGTTTTGCAAATTGCAGATGGACCCTGTTCACTCCATAGACACCAATGTTATTCCTGTAGCTTGAAAGACAGCTACTTTTGATAAAACTGGGCTTGTAGCACATTGTCTGCCTTGCAACAATGGGAATGAGGCACCGTTTATGTTTTGACAACCTATATCTAATGAGTTATTGATGCTGGAAGTCTGAATCTGTGAATATCTTTCCAACTTTACTGAACTTGGGGCCACTACCACCTAAGGAGTGATATATTTAATTCTGAAAAAAGCATTTAGCCATACTTAAAGCTTTAAGTGCTTTATTAACACGGAACTAAAAATTTTGTATTGTTTTATTATCACAGGTTCTGTCTGAAAAGAGGTGGCATCATTTTAAACAGTGAAATCAAACTAATAAAATGTAATGACCAACCAGTGAGTAATACTGGATTCTGGAAAAACATAAACAACTTTCTTTAAAATCTAAATCTTATCTTAACACAGTTAATGTATTAACTTATTTTTGTGTGTATGCATGTATTTATTGATTTATTTAGTACTGTTAACATATCAGAGTTCTGAGTGAGTTTTTCTTGAGATAGGCAAAGGCCATTTATTGATTACATATAGGCTGTTAAATGTTTATTTAAAACTAAAACGCATTTTTAAAAAAACAACTTAGGCATTTATTGAGTCACTAAAATACTGTAGAGTACAGACCACATCAGCATGATTATAAGCATCCTCTGGTAAATTAACAACCAGATACTGATGTCTCTCACCATATGGACTTCAGGAGATGACTGGGGGATGATAAACTGTGACCTACTGGTTGGGTTCTCTCTGTTCTCATGTTTCTTACATGTTTGTCCCTGACAGCCAGGTCCTAATGTTTTTGAGCAACACACCATACTATGACGTTTTTACAATGATGGTTCTACTATGGAACCAGTTTGACATGTTCAGGTGTTCTTTGTGTGAAAACTCAGAGATTTCAGGGATCAGAAGGTGGTTTTCAACTTTCTTTGTTAACTTTCTGCTTCAACTTTAAACTAAATTTCCTTCACTAACCCAGCCCTCTGGACTTCCAGGAAGCTGTGTTCCTATTGGCTGTCCAGGTGGCTGTGTTCCTATTGGCTGTCCAGGTGGCTGCTTGGTGTTATCAGGAACACCTGAGCAGCTGCTTGGTGTTATCAGGAACACCTGAGCAGCTCAGTGTCTTCCTGCTTTATTTAGCTGCAGACAAACATTTCCTCTGCTTCTCTTCACCACTGAACTGGGTTTGGCTCCATTGCTTTAGTTTGTTGTTTAGGTGTTGGCTTGCAGCTTCCAGCAGTAAAATCGTCTTTAATGTGTTTCTTGGTGTGTTTTAGGGCTTTGTACTGGATAGTTGTCTTGGTAAATGTGGTTCTTTAGCCACAGTTAGCACATGGTGTTAATGTGTGCAGTGATTAGTGGATTTGGTGCAGCTGAGTTGTGTCTTTATCTTGGCTGTAGTGAGTCTTTAGAGGTTTTTGGTCAGACACATTCTGTATTCTTGTTTGTGAACCAGCATTGGTTGTCCAGAAGGTAAGAGTTCCTGTCCTGATTCTCTGTTCTCAGAGGTTCTCTGGTAGGCTGCAGGAGACTTTAGTGTTTGGGTTGTGCTAGTTTGGTTTTTGTATGGTTTCATTTGGATGACTATCTTGAGGCCCCTCCATGTGGTTTAGTGAGGTTTTCTGGAACAGTTCTACAAAGCAACCAGCAGCAGAAGAGACTTTGAGAGTTTTTAGGAAGTTCTGGAGACCAGACTTTAGAGCAGCAGAAACATTTGTCAGCAGTTTGAGCAGGAGAAGGTGAGCTTCAGAGTAGAAATGAGAAGGAAACCTTCTTGACCCGTGTGGTGAGGTCCTGTACCAAGAGTTTGAGCAGGTTGTGAAGAGTCTGTAGTTCTTTGGTCTGAAAGCACAAGAAGAGTCGACCCATTAAAGGAGAAAACAGGAGATATTGTTGGTTCTTCTGTCGCTCTGCAGTTTCCTTAGACTGAATATCAAGTTTATATTTTCAATGATTTCCCATGTGAGCCCAAGAAGACTTCAATAAACTCCCTCCATCCCCTGAACACAACACATTTTATTACCATGTTAAATTTTTTTTTTTTGTTTTTGAGTTTTAATCACAGTTTTAGCATAGTTTTTTTCTCTTTGCTTGTTTAGTTTTGTCATCTGTGTAAAAGGTGCTAAACAAATAAAGTTGAATTGATAAATTGAATAATTGACTAACTCATGATTGTGACAACAGAAGGATTTTCATTGTGATTTAAGGGTTTGTTTCATTTTTAAGGTTGGGGTTAAAATCTTGACAGAAAAAGAAGATTAAAGAAATAAACTACATCACAAAAAGCAATTAAAATCAAAGGAAAAAAATTAATACAATAAAACTTTTACAAAGTTTTATTATTAAAAAGATTTAAGAAATTTAAGATGTAATTTTCTAATTAAACATTTAATTTTTTAATTAAATGTTTTGTCTTTTTAAAGGTTTAATAATCTAATTAAATGTTTTGCATTTTTAAAAAATGTTCTTGTTTAAAAATGTTCTTGTTTAATTGTATTTTTTAAATGTTTAATGATGGAAAATATTTTATCTGTAATTTTTAATATTTGTATTTTAAAAATTTTGTTTAATTTCATAATGACATGTATTGTGTCTTGTTGAATTATCTAATTCAATATTTTTGTCCGTTTAATAGAGTTAAACCTTAATTACAATTAAATTATATATACATATACCACCTTTTAATGTTTAGTTTTCTTTTTAAATGCTTCATTGTATCTTCTGTTTAATTCCTATTTGAAGTTTTATTGTCTTTAAGATGTAATTTTCTATTAAAACATTAAATTTTTTAATTAAATGTTTTGTCTTCTTAAAGGTTTAATAATCTAATTAAGAAATTTAAGATGTAATTTTCTAATTAAACATTTAATTTTGTAATTAAATGTTTTGTCTTTTTAAAGGTCTAATGATCTAATTAAATGTTTTGCAGTTTTTAAAATGTTTAATAGTGTTCTTGTTTAATTGTATTTTTTTTAAATGTTTAATGATGGAAAGTATTTCATCTGTAATTTTTAATATTTGTATTTTAAAAATTTTGTTTAATTTCATAATGACATGTATTGTGTCTTGTTGAATTATCTAATTCAATATTTTTGTCCGTTTAATAGAGTTAAACCTTAATTACAATTAAATTATATATACATATACCACCTTTTAATGTTTAGTTTTCTTTTTAAATGCTTCATTGTATCTTCTGTTTAATTCCTATTTGAAGTTTTATTGTCTTTAAGATGTAATTTTCTATTAAAACATTAAATTTTTTAATTAAATGTTTTGTCTTCTTAAAGGTTTAATAATCTAATTAAGAAATTTAAGATGTAATTTTCTAATTAAACATTTAATTTTGTAATTAAATGTTTTGTCTTTTTAAAGGTCTAATGATCTAATTAAATGTTTTGCAGTTTTTAAAATGTTTAATAGTGTTCTTGTTTAATTGTATTTTTTTTAAATGTTTAATGATGGAAAGTATTTCATCTGTAATTTTTAATATTTGTATTTTAAAAATTTTGTTTAATTTCATAATGACATGTATTGTGTCTTGTTGAATTATCTAATTCAATATTTTTGTCCGTTTAATAGAGTTAAACCTTAATTACAATTAAATTATATATACATATACCACCTTTTAATGTTTAGTTTTCTTTTTAAATGCTTCATTGTATCTTCTGTTTAATTCCTATTTGAAGTTTTATTGTCTTTAAGATGTAATTTTCTATTAAAACATTAAATTTTTTAATTAAATGTTTTGTCTTCTTAAAGGTTTAATAATCTAATTAAGAAATTTAAGATGTAATTTTCTAATTAAACATTTAATTTTGTAATTAAATGTTTTGTCTTTTTAAAGGTCTAATGATCTAATTAAATGTTTTGCAGTTTTTAAAATGTTTAATAGTGTTCTTGTTTAATTGTATTTTTTTTAAATGTTTAATGATGGAAAGTATTTCATCTGTAATTTGTAATATTTGTATTTGAAAAATTTTGTTTAATTTCATACTGACATGTATTGTATCGTGTCGAATGATCTCATTCCATATTTTTGTCTGTTTAATAGAGTTAAACATTAAATTACATTAAATTATATTAAACAGACAAAATATGGAATGAGATCATTCGACACGATACAATACATGTCAGTATGAAATTAAACAAAATTTTTCAAATACAAATATTACAAATTACAGATGAAATACTTTCCATCATTAAACATTTAAAAAAAATACAATTAAACAAGAACACTATTAAACATTTTAAAAACTGCAAAACATTTAATTAGATCATTAGACATTTAAAAAGATAAAACATGGGTGCCCGTATAGCTCAACGGGTTAAGTGGGTGACTCATGTACAGCTGCTGGTCCCTGACGCAGCGTCCCGGGTTCGATTCCCGCTACCGGCCCTTTGCTGCATGTCTTCCCTCGACTCTTCTCCCCTGTCTCTCTCTCGCAGTGCCTATGAAAATAAAGCCAAAAAAAAATAACTTTAAAAAAGACAAAACATTTAATTAAAAAATTAAATGTTTAATTAGAAAATTACATCTTAAAGACAATAAAACTTCAAATAGGAATTAAACAGAAAATGCAATGAAGCACTTAAAAAGAAAATTAAACATTAAAAGGTGGTAAAACATTTAAAAAGAAAAACCTTAAAGATTTAATGGAAAAATTAAATATTGGGAAAGAAAAAAAAATTTCAAACAAGCCGATAAAACATTTGAAAAAACAATTAAACATTAAAAAGACAAAACATTTCGAAATCAAATCAGACATTAGAAAAGAATAAAAGGTGAGAAAAGAGCAAAACTAAACATTTAAGAAGAATCAAACTAAAGACAAAACATTTGAAAAGACACCAGTTAGACTTTAGAAGATCAAATTAAACAGAAGAAACAATAAAACGATCAAAAAGAGCAAAAACAGATAAAGGTCTTAAGTGTTTTCTAGTCTGAAATGCAAACATCAAGTTGTTTCTTCAAACATTTCCTAATTCTATGTTCTTGGTTTGATTGTGGACAGATTTACTAAGAACTCATTTCAGAAAACTGCTTTCCAGATAAAGTCTACTAGTAGTTGAAGGCATTGATCAAACTACTGTTACCTTCTGATCTCCATAAACTTTACTGTTCAGTGAAGAGAATCAAAGTTTGTTAAGGATTTCTAAAAAACCCACAGGTGAAGGTCTGAGAAGAACTCAGATGGATGGTCTAAATGTGAAATCAAGACTCATGGTCACAAGTTTTAAGGCTTCTGTTAACCAGAAAGTTCAAACTAACAGAGAAGTACTGAGAAACTTTTAAAACTTCAGTCCTCAGACTGTCTGAAGGTTCAAACTAACAGAGAACTACTGTGGGACTTAAAAAATTTCAGCCCTCAGACTGTGTGAAAGCTCAGGTCCTGAGGACTCGGGATGTGTGGAGGCTTTGGAAAGTCTTGGAACTGAGGGTTCAACCCTCCAGCACAAAGGCTGAAGTCCAACCTCCTGAGAAAAACGGTCGAGTCGAGACTCAAGTTAAAAAAAAAACCTCGAAAACAACAAAAAATAGATGATAAATGTACAAAAAAAAGAAGATTTGGTATCTGAGTGAGTAGCTCAGGGGATAAGAAGAGAGACTATTGACTGGAATGTTGCAGGGTCAAGACCACCACTGGCCTTTTTCTTTTTGTTTTTGTCAGGATTTTGATAAAAAAAACTTGAGAAGGGTCTGGTCTTGAACCAGCGACCTGCAACTCCACAGGCAAACAGCATACTTGTTTCCGTTTTCACGCAGTCTACATCAACAGAATGCACTGAAACTTTTCCCCCACTAGCTTAGCCTCGCTGTAGCACGCAGCTCAAAGGGGCGTGTCCTATCTACTCATTCATATCTATGAGAACAGATGGCTGCACATAAGGACCCCTGACGTTGATTAGCTGCGTAAATACCATTATATACAGTCTATGGTAAATACGTATGTGAATCGCATCATTGGCTGCAGCAGCCAGTCACCGGTCACTCACTGACTCACACTGAAAAATAGCACAGAATGAAGTGTTACGTGTTTATTTTATTTACAATTTAGGTTGGATTTTTTTTTTTTGTGCAGCACAGATTTTCTGTGCGCGGAGACCGTGTCAGCAGTGTGCAATTGCGCACGCACGCAGCTTAGAGGGAACACTGTTTCCTGGGTTTATTAGGTCAGAATGTCAACTTCAAATACTTTGATTTTCTGCATAACCAATGCCATTCTCATCAACTTCAGCTCTGCATAAAAATACACTAAATTAAAATGCTGAATATGGTAAACGTTCCAGTTAAACATTAGCATGATGTGTAATTGAGCAATTTGCTATGCAAGCATCAGCATAGCCTTAGAGATGATAATAGCTGTAAAATTGCAAAGTCACTGTATTTTATCTGTAAATATGTGTCATTTTCATAGTTTTATTGTGCTTTTTTTGCTTTGATGTTGTAGGAGCAAAACAAGCAACTTTCTTGGCTCTACAGTTTCTTTCTAGAGGACACATTCTAGCCCATCTAAAGCATTTGCTGCAGCAAACTAGCAAGCAATCATTATTTACTGTAATTAGAGGTAAATGCATAGGCATAATGGGGGGAAACAAGCATACACGGGAGGCCATGCATGACAAATAACCACATTAGCAATTTGATGCAAATTAAATCAATGGAGCCCAGTAAGACCGTGTGATTTACAACAGAAGGGGCTAAACAGCGAGGTGATCAAGAGGTGAACAGAGCCTATGATTTGCTGTGCAATACGTCTACATTACCCGCATCTGCGAAGATGAGGAGGCATTCAGCTCATTGAAAATATCTCGGTAATGTTATTGTTAAAGCAGTCACTGTACAACCACATCCCCGGCAGGGCCATGGCCTCTGCCATTGCAAACAGGCCATTAAAAATTCACTCTAGTGGATGATCAGAGAGGCTGAGAGAGACATGGAGAGAGATGTAACCTACATCACCTCCCTGCAGCAGCTGAGTGGTTTTACTGTAAGACTGATCCAACCAATCACCTCATTTCCTCTCCCATCTACCATAGCAGCCAAAGCCCGGATAGTTTATCCGTCTGAGAAAGTGATTTTAAGGTGCCAAGTACAACACAGGAAATGGCTCTGCAGACGTTCTTGTATCTGGTTATGGCGGGCCTGATTGCCGGCTGTGGGATGAGGCATCAGTGAGGTTGACCAGTGAGGGAGTGACGGAGCGCTGCTGAGGACTGTTTCAGTGTCATCCATGCAGAGCACAGCTGACCAGAGACGTAAATCGATTTGACACAGAGCAGTAGTTGTGGTACTTTTCTGTAAGAATAGGGTTTTGTTCAATCTTACAAAGCGGAAATTGCTGAACTGTTGAGGCTTTCAAAAAGTGTGGTACAAGGGAAAGGACAGGACAAGACAGAGCTGAGAAGGAAGGGACATACAATACTAACTTAGCTGGACGAGGTTGAAAAAGGACATTCTTGGAGTCTAAATGTAAAACAGCCCGACTAAGTGCACCCTGAGCAATGAGCTTTGTGGACAATGAGCTTTCCAAAAATCCAATATGCATATTGACTAAAAATATCTCGTCTGAGTAAAGCGGTGGAGGGAGCGACCAAGAATGAAGTCATATCCCTGAGGAGTTTTGGCTTTAGCATTCCCCTCCAAAGCAATCAGTTGGAATGGAAACTCTTTTTTTGGCCTCACTATCCACTGATAGATGGAGGGCAAGCTTGCCACAGGCAGGGAAATATCTAATATGTATGACAAAGAAAAGAGGCAGCAGTTTCTGCTTTTAGCTTAAACCTGAGTGCACCCATCATATTGATGTACACTGCAAACTGTTACAGGGATAGTTCAACATTTTAAGAAACACACTTATTTGCTCCCTTCTCTAAAGAAAATCAATACCATGTCCATGCTTTTATTGTATGAAGAGACCTGTAGCCTGGTGTGGGTTTACTTAGTTTAGAATAAAGGCTGTGAATATGGGACAAATAAATGAATAAAAACAGCCTGCTTTCCAGTCAGGGTCATGAGGAGGGCTGCAGTGTGGTTTGGGAAGGATGCTAACAAGTTACATTCATGGAAATACTTGCATAATGTCACCACCTATAGGAAATTTGACAAAAACACATTGACTGTGGAGACTAACTCCTGATTGGACAAGTTACTTCACTCGTGTACTTGGACTGCAGAGACAGGCAGCTTTTATTTGAGAGAGCATGAAATCTGTAGATGCTGGCACTAAGAAACAGTGGACAGAGAACTAATGAATTTTGAAAGTACCAAAAGCAGGAAATATGATGAAAATGGCTCTTGGATGGTGAGAATCTCCGACCACCAGCTTCCTTTTAGAGAAAAAAAAACTTCCCACTGGCTGATTCTTTTTTTTTTTTTTTTTTTTTTGTCTGACAAAAAACCGGCTTCCTTGTCTGGCCCACCTAGCTGACATTCTCCTCTGATTTAATGACCTGACTGCAGAAGTTCAGGATAAAAATGCATTCTGCACCTCTGACAAAACTGAGGTATTGATCAGAAACCTGCATTGTAGCTCAATCATCAGGATAATAACTTCGATATTTTCCCATTATTGAATGATTTTTGTTTAACAATGTGTTGAAAGTCAGACTCTGGGATGTTGCCAGGACTTATTTCTGTCCAATGCATTTGCAGTTTCATGAATGTTTCGCAATGTCTGCAGCAGAACAGTGGAATAGAAACTTTGCAGTGACAAAGTCGACAGGAATGTCAGTTGAACTGGAGGAGCCACTCAGTGATGCTGCAGCTGATCTGGGTCTAATGCAGAGGTTTGTTAAAATGCCACTCGCTGAATTTTGGATACTGGTGCAGAGAGAACATCGAGGAAAGGTGAAATTCTCCCATATGCATCATCCTGTGTCTGTGTGGTTGGTTTGTCAGCGATGTTGTAACTGAACAACAAGCACAGCATTTTCCAAAATGTCACTATTCCTTTAATTACCACTCTATGTAGGATCTAAATGTTACGCAGCTTTTTCTGGCACTGCCTGGATTCCAGTGACCTTTATTCATGCCTGGATGGAAGAGCCTATTTAGACCATATTTGGCCTCTAAATCTGTCCACAGAAACAGTTTGAAATGAAAATTTCAGGTCAGCAGCTCTTTAATCTATAAGGGTGACACACACAGCACCCATGCAAACTCATAAATACACACATACACGTGGTCTTAGCAATGGCAGGATGGAGGAATGTAATTACACCTTTGGGAAATTAGCTGATGACAGCAGTTCAGCTGCTCTTCAGCCTTACCTGAAGGGATCAACTTACAGAGGAGTCACCCAAATATCAATAAGGGTGATTTAGCTGTGCACTGCTCAAGGATAAAGAGCTTATGCATGAAACCTCTGGAAATACACTTGAGGTTGGCATGTAAAATGCTGTCGCTTCAAGCAAATCCCTGATTAAATCCCCCAAACACATTTAGTTGGCTGTATGAGGGGAAGCCTGGTGTTGGCTGTAAGGCACAGTGCCAAGTATGTAGGAGGACAGAAAGAAGAAGAGGGGGAAGGTAAAGAAAGGAAGAAAGAAAGAAAGAAAGAAAGAGAGGGGGAGGAATAGTATATGTCTGAAAACCAACATGCTGCAGATGAGCTTGTTTCATGTTTGTTAATGGCTTCCCTCTGGCATTTATGATCTTCTGTATGTTACAAGAGTGACATTACCACAGATGATGCCATCACTCAAAGTGAATCTGACACTGACATACTTAATGTTTAATGCTGTCATTATATTTGTAGAGTCTAATTGCTCAGGATTATCCTTCAGAATATTTGGCAGTGACACTGTTGCTGCTGGCTGCCCTTTAGGTGTTGAACAGGCTTCATTTTACATAAAAGTACTGGTGAGGAAGTGGGAAGAAATGAGTGTCCAGCTATCCAGCTTGGGCGTCGCACCTTGTTTCCACAACCAACAACACCAGGAAAGCTCACTAAATGAAACATCGCTTCAACATCTGTAATAGCGGATGTGGATTTACAGCTTCTGTGAAGAGAACAGGACAACATTGCCTCATTTGGGTCATTAGTTTTTATTACCTTTCCTGGAAATCTCTTCATTTGGCATTTTACTACCATTCTCAAATGTAATGGTTGTTTTCCAGAGATGCACATACACTTGTCAGCCCTTGGTCACACAAAAGAGAAAATGAAAAGCAGTAGTAACACGAACTTGCATGAGGTCACTGCTGCAAAATCCAGGCTTCTACCCAAATTAGTTGATTGCTTGAATGATGTTTTCATCACATAACATTTTCCTTCATCTGTCTGTGCACCGACTGGCACTCAGAATAAACGTATATGCTCTATTATTATACTTAGAAGAAATGTAAGTGAATGAAAGCAGAGCAAAGATGTGACCTCGAGCTGTTTACCCTGTAATCAGCTTACGCATCTCATTAACAGAGGCTGACTCATGTCATCTTGAATGTAAGCCTTGAAATAGGGTCACACAGCCCGGGAAATGAAAAGAGAAGAAACCAAGGTAACAGTGACACGGCATGAGAATCATCAACGCTTGTCTTCCAAAATGCAACATTTGGCTGTGTATATAAATATATGCAAATGTGATTGAATTTCAGCAGTCCATGCATGATTTATGAGACTTACGGGATAGCCTACAGACAAAAAAGACTTTGTTTCTTCAGAGAATTGCATGGTATTCTTTATTTTTCTTCTGCAGGTGCAGGCCTCCTAAGCCTGCATTAACCATCAGGGAAAAAGGGGAGGGGGGTGGGTTGCTTTCACAGGGACTTAGCTTAGACAGAAACTCAAATCTTCTTCAACCAAGAAACAGAAGCTGGTCTTCAATTTGTCTGGTCACTAGGGCACTAACATTTTTAGCAAGTTTGCACATGATAACCTCTTTGTGTTCCCCTACATTTTTCTTTGGCTCTGCAAATCACTGTGATAACATCAAACATAACCTTTTAAAAGAATGATAGCTCACTTTGTAGAGGTAATTAGCTCTTTGAAGTATTGACGGCTTAAGGTTTGGGAAGTAGGGCAGCTCTTTCATGTGCGATTAGATATTCTTTAGTCCCTCCTCACGTAGTGGAAAACGGAAAAGAGAAAAGTAGACTGGTTAGGAAAAAATGATCAAGCTTGAAATATCACAGGCACTTGGGCTGTGGTTGTCCAGGACCCTTCCCACACGCTTCTGAGTCAAAATAAGTTACAAAGTGTTCATAGATTGAGAATACTGAAGTTCTGCTGGAGGATGGGAAGTCTCAGAGGCAGAGACAACTGGGACTGAAGGCAAGCAGGAGGGAAAGAAGAACAGAGAAAGCAGAGGAAAATGTATACCGGATGTCAGCGCTGTCAGATGCAGTCAAACTGCTCACAACAATCAGACCGATGTGTAGCTTTGGCTCAGATGCACGAAGCTGCGCTTACTGGCTTACCTCAGCACTGCACCAGAGAGAGACTGTCACTGGATATTACCATGTGGACCACTGAACTGATTCTCCACATCACAGAGGACAGCAACAGCTTTACAGCCCTACTTACTCCCACTCTGCTGCCCTGGGGACACACATGTTCCCATACTTCCTGAACCTGAAATGCGCGTGTGTGTGTGTGTGTTTGCAGTTCTGATGTTGGAAATATTCGCATTAAATATGAATAACCTTAATAATAAATGGAAGCTCTCAGAGATTGCATCCTGGGTACAAAAAATGTGATCCACTGTTTAGACACAAAGCTTTCAACATTCTCTCTGTTCATGTGGTTTGGCGATTTTCAATCATTTTGAGCAACTTAATACCACATAATGCTTTTTTTTCTGGTGATTGCTCACTTTGCTTTGACTGCTTTTCTTGTCCTTTCTGTTTGCCTTGTGGAAATATAATACAAGATTTTATCTATTTCTACAGTATAACAAACAAATGTTGCAGACTTACATGTTGAATGTAGCCTATGAATACAGTTTCATGCTACAATATATTAGAGATGGTGCGTGTGTGGCATTAATCCTCAGTTAAACATATTTTTCATATGCAGAGCAGCAGCTTAAGTTAAAGTTTCCTCCATTTGTTCGTCTATGGACAAGTGCGCCAAGGAATGGCTGGGACTGGATCTGGTTTTCAGGCTGATCGAGCCGTACAGTTTGGCTGAGCGCTTGGAATATGCGATGACTTTTCTCCTGTACATCTCTCCCTTCCACATGGAGATCATCAGCAACGTGGAGAGCACCACGCCGCCCAGCGTGAGCAGGCAGAGTCCCGCTATGACGCACCGGTCCAGGTGGGCTCCTATCCGGGCGCTCTCCATCTCCAGCCTTTCCATCTCCCTCGCAGACACGCTGTCACGATCCACCACCACATCCCGAGGCACGGCGTAGGAGATGATCACCAAGGAGATCCCGGTCACCAGGAACGTGACTGCACTGATAAACCCGTAGTCTATAGAATTCCCAGAGCCGTCCCCGAAGGAGAGGTCATCCTCGGACATGAAGGAAAACTCCGGTAATGTCTCGGAGCAAGCCTCGCCGTTACGCACGGGTCTGTGAGTACTTTTGCAACTGGTCTCTGGGCTGGCCAGTCGCAGGTTAACATTTTCATCAATGTAGGTGAAAGATGTCTCTAATTCCTCGTCACAACAAACTCTGACTTTCTCCTCAGTGAGGTGGCCGAGTTTAACCTCCGCGCCCGCCTTGCGCGGCGCTGTCCTTGGTGCTGAAAGACACCGGCCATGGCAGCTGCGGACCGGATTACAGCCGCCCTCTCCCTGGAGCGCCCCTCCTGTTGCTCCACCCGATTTGCGGGCATGCAGCGCGGTGGAAACCCGGTCAAGGACGTCGGGAATATCGGGCTCTTTGCCTCCGTCATCTGCGGGATGCAACTCTGGAGAAGCCATTTGTGTCTCACCCCCTGCTGGTTCACACTAAGCCGTCCTCCCACGATGTTTTCACTCCACAGCATCCCTAATAAGAAGACAGACACCAGCTCCAAATTAAATGGTGCATCTTAATTATATGACCCCCGTTGCAAAGCGTGAAACCCACCTTTTATGCAAATCCGTAAAAAAAACAAAAACAAAAAAAACTTGTGTGTAAATTTGCACAGTGCGCAAAATGCACATACAGGAGGACACATAGACAGCAATACTGAAATGAGAACCACTTTAAAGTTGATTAGATGTATTTAAATAAATCCGAGGGGCCGTCTTGAAAGGCGCTTATATAGATCTGTGATTAGCCAAATGCTTTGTATCCAATTAAGAACACAATTCACGTAGAAACCGAGATTAAGCGTTGCCCTATTCTAAAACTGAACAGTGCGTTATAAATCGATCTATTTGTAAAACTGGGCTAAAACTAATTCTCACATAGCAAATATATTTATAAATAGAGGTAGCCATAGTAGGTCCTATCCGGAGAAAAGGATCTTCTGCCTTAAATATAAGAAATACTGCCTTAATATGTGTAGTCCTGCACACTTTATCTGAATTCAGCAGAAGATGTGAGACGCTCCTCTGCATAAGGGTGGACCAGCCAAGCACAATCCGGTTTGATTTTTCCTAATCCCCAACCAAAAAAAAGAAGAAAAAAAAAGGAGAAACCCTCCTTAGACTCCTCAAATAAACAGAAATCAACTCACCGCGCTACTTCAGCATCCCTTCCGACTTGTCTTCTTCCGGCTGCTCAGACCACACAGCGGGGACAGACAAAAATCCATATCGGTGATATATGCTGTGGATGGATTCAGTCTGTGCTCGGTGCTGTGGCGGCTCTGCGCTGAGGGGAGCTCTCCTTTAGTCCCTCCCACACACAGCCTCAGAGGCTGCCGTGGCGCTGAAAGGAGTGCCGCTATCTGGGAGCACTGAGATCACTGCGAAGTCAGTCAACACAGACGGGATGGGGGCTTTGAAGGGCTGCGGGGAACCTTATACACACACACACACACACACACACACACACACACACACACACACACACACACACACACACACACACACACACACACACACACACACACACACACACACATATATATATATATATATATATATATATATATATATATATATATACATATATATATTTACTGTCAATGCCACTCCTGCAGGAAGCACTTGAGCACAATCCGATGCCACTGAAATGTCAGTTAAGACCCATAAAGCTTCAGTGGAAGCTATAGACCAGGTTAGTGGGCCATACAAGAGGTAAAACACCATTAAGAAATGAAGACATACACTACAAAACATACATTACCACTTCAAAAGTTTGGGGTTACTAAATGTCTTTATTTTTGAAAGAAAATCAGCTTTTTCAATAAAGATAACATTAAATAAACCAGAAATCCAGTCTAACAGGGGTTATGGGCCTGGGTTCGATTCCAGCTCATGGACCGTTGCTGCAGGTCTTCCCCACATTCTTCTCCCTACCTTCCTGTCTGCCTTTCTACGCTAATCTGAAAAATAAAGCCAACAAGAGGCCAAAAATATCTTTTAAAAGACAGTCTAGTCATTGTTAATGTGGTAAATGACTATTCTAGCTGGAAACGTCTGATTTTTAATGGACTATCTACATTGGGATTCAAAGGAACATTTCCAGCAACCATCACTCCTGTGTTCTAATGCTACATTGTGTTAGCTAATGGTGTTGAAAGGCTAATTGATGATTAGAAAACCCTAGTGCAATTATGTTAGCACATGAATAAAAGTGTGAGTTTTCACTGAAAACGTGAAATCGCCTGGGTGACCCCAAACTTTTGAACTGTAGCAACATCTATATATAAGAATATAAGAGGCTCAGGTGCTATAAAGAGTCTTGATGCTGCTATAAAGTCAATACTGAATACCACAGACAGCTGGAATTCATGCCATTAGAGATAAATAATCATAATGCACAGTAAAGCAATATCAGTTCACTATTAAACAGCCAAGTCCCCATAAATACTCTCTTAGGTTATATTGCATTCTAGAGCAAATAAAGTAGACATATAGCATGAGAGTGATTCCAGATCATCTGCACAATTGAAGATCATACACATGCAGGCAGTAATCTGTACTGTATGTTGTCAGTTAATGTCCTCATCATATCCAGCAGTATTATGCAAACACCATTGTTAAACCTCATGTATCATGCACCATCTGTTCTCCTGTTCTCTCTCTGAAGATTACTGGTTACTATGTCAAAGCCATCCTAATCCATGTTTAATCTAGAGCTCTAAGAGGTCATCTGATCTGCAGCCCTGCATGAATTCACTCCACGCTTTCAGACTCCTGGTGTTGGGAGCATCTTTGAACACACACGGCAAACAATTAGCACAGTAAACAACTCATTTTCTTCCTGGAAAGTGACACTCTGTAAACTAGACGCCAGATACAGGCCACCATCAGGCATTTAAGTGTATAATCCCACTTTAAACTGAATATTAATTTGCTGACTGTTCCACATAATTTGGCACAAGCAGGCAGCAGCTATAAATATAGTTGCCACTTTTTCCTGGAGTCCTCGTGGCTGAATGAACAGATTTGGCTCGTTTCCCAACAAGACTCCATTTAACAGATGAGTAAAGAGAGAGGGAGAGTAGTCAGAGCAAGGAAGAAAGAGACGGACAAAGATTTACGCTGCCGTTTTTGTTCCAGAAATTCAGTTTGCAGGGAGGCAGGAGACACAGATATTCCTGGGTCACCGGCTGACGGATAATGATGGCTTGTTGTGCGTTTGGTCAGATTGTAGCCAACCTTAGTCCATCCCATGCAGAGTGGCGGAGAGGGGAGCCTGAAATCTGACTGCATGCTCATCCGAGAGGTAACAGTGGCCAACTATCAGATGCTATCAGTCTGCAACAGTGCACCACTTTTCCTCCTGGCAAGGACACCAGGCCTGGAAGGGGAGGGGCAGCTGGGGAGCTGGTGCTTCTAAGGGCTATATATCCTCATAGAGTCTCCCTGCCACAGGCCTGTACCCTCACACAGGATAAAGGTGATGAAACATGGATGTTGGCCTGCTTTTTCTGAGGGTATCAGAAGGTGATGGAAAGGGGAAGTAGAGGTCCCTCCAAGTGCAGCAGCAGCAGCAGGGAGAGAAGAGCAAGGCAGTATATGTAGGAGTGTGACTAATAAAGTGAATTAATGAATGAGGGAGTGAGTTCATCTCACCTCCAACTGATCTGGGAGCCGTTCAAGCTGGTCAATGTCCGACAATACTGGCCGCATAGCAAAGTGGGTGAATATGAGTTAGAACTGCATGAAATGTCCAACAGGCTGCTGTAGAGGAATAAAGCCAGAAGGCGTTCTGCATTAGCTCTTTGTAAATTTAATCTTACAAATGTATGCATCATAAAATTAAAATAGTTTGCACCAGCCAAGTTCTGGCTTATGTTAGGGAAGGTTGTAAGGTACTGCAGCAGTCATATCATATATCATATCGTGTCGTGTCGTGTCGTGTCGTGTCGTGTCGTGTCGTGTCGTGTCGTGTCGTGTCGTGTCGTGTCGTGTCGTGTCATATCATATCAATGTTACAGACAGTTCAGGTCAATATCAAGTTGCAGTTTTTTAATCTAATTGTACATATGATAAACTGAGTCAGCAAAAAAAAAAAAAAAATCAGGTCAGCTTCCAAGTTAAAATATCAAATCAGGGATATTCAGATCTTTTTTTTACATCCATGAGATGTCCTGGTTGATTTTAAGAACTACAGAAAAGTCAACAACCAATTTGCAAACCAAAATGTCTGCAAAGCCTCCACTGCTAGCTGTTAGATTGAAATAAAATTCAGTGATAACAGTGATCCAGCTGATTCAGCTCATTTACAAAATGAGCTATACACAGTTGGTGGTATCTGATTTAATATTTCCCAAATTGAAAACTCTGCAAAGCAGCTCCTTCAGGCCACTTGAAATATGTCACTACCAGTGGGATAACAATGTGTGAGCAATTCCAAGTTGGACTGAGGAGGTTTTGTGTTTTTCCTCAATCACAGCAGCTGCTGCAACATGACAGAGAAAACAAAAAATAGATCTCTTAGCTTCAGCAGAGTAAATCATGAACATAGTGTAGTATCATTGATGCATATCATGTTTAATCCTCACACAAGTAACTTTAATATTACATGACCACCATGGGTTGCTCAAGACATAAACAAATTCCCAACATTCCAATCATCCATCCTATAAAGACATTAATGCCCTATAAAGTTGACTTAGTGACAACGCTAACAATAGCAAGCCAATAGATAATCATTTGCACTTGTTGGGGCATTTTAAGATTGAACAGATGATAAAATTAGACAAATAGGATGTGTGAATAAAATTTAAGACCTAACAAATATAAATTGGAAGACCGAACATGTCAATTGAAGTTGTGAGCAACTGAATAATCCTGTGGAAAGCAACAACCCAACTGAAGCCTATGGAGCCCATATGAGGCATAAGGCTGGAAGTTCATGCCCTCTCTTCATCTGCTCTCGTGAGCTGAAACCTAGGGCATGCTGAGCCAAGCAGAAATAATGCCAACCTAGCAGAAATTAAAATAAAGAGGAGGTGGTCTAACTTTTAATACGATTACATCATATACATCCTGATTGGGTCTTAAGACGATGGGTTGTGGCTTTCCAGAATGGAAGAGGAGTGTTTAGAAGGAATTTGCATAGGTATAAAAGACGATGTAACACTTTGTGTAGTTAGCTAAAATCTCGAGACTTTGCTCATTTTTGTTCTTACAGCCTCGGTATTGAATAATCATTATTCGCATCAGACTCTGAAGACTGCTTGAAGATTCTTTCCTGAAAACTTTTTGAAGAAGCCAACTTTTGATCCAAAATTGATTTTTGACTATATATTTGACAAAGCTGCCTCATCATCACTGGCCTTTAGCAGGTGGACTGAGTCACAACACACTGAGATATAAACAAAGGGTAGTATGAAATACAGATGATAAATCTAACCTATATACAGCATATACAGATAGATGACTCGTCACTATACCCTGTGATAGACTGGTGATCTGTCCAGGGTGAACCCTGTCTTCACCCTAAGTCAGCTAGGTTAGACTCCAGCCCCCCATGACTCTAATGAGGATTAAGTGGTGTGTAGATGATGGATGGATGGATTGACTCGTCACTACTTCCTCCTTCTGAAAATATCGTGAAAATGGTCACTGCACTTGTGAAGTGATTTACAACCAGAGTCTGAGCAGTACTGACTGAGCACTGAGATGTGCTACTCCTGGGTGGGACAAAATGTGAGCACATCATAGACAGAATATAAAAGATGTACGCAGACTTTGGGTCTGTGTGGAAGTGCTTTAAACATGCATTCTTTCTGCAGAAATCTATATAGAAGTCTATGAGAAAATTCTAATACTTCTCCCTTAGTCTCTTAGTATTAACCTGATGTCTCCTCCCCACAATTCATGCAGCTTTCTCCTGCCTTCCACTATCTGCATGTAACCATTTTCAAAATCCCATTCGCTGTGGGAAACAATAACTACATTCTCAATTTTTTTTGCCAAAAAAGGCAGCCCTGCATGTTTATTTTTCTTTGAATGCATGCTCTTTTAATGCAGTGCTCCCCTCACTGCATGCAAATGTTCTACCAAAACAACTTCCCTCATCACTATTTTACAGAGACACCATTGCTGCATCCTGGGCTTCACACTGCCCATGATGATGCTGATTGGCTTCAAGATATACAAATGAGCCTGAGTGCATTTTCTCCTCCAGCAGAATGATAATGAGGCCTATACTGACAGGCAACATAACTAAAAAAAACATTGTCTAAACATGTTGTAGACAGTCAAGCCCCTCTTTAAAAAACAATCACAGCACCTCCTTGAACTGATGTCATTGCCAGTTAGAGCACACGCTGATGAGGCTACAATTAGTTTTTGAGAAACATGTAAGTAGCATGTCTCAATGATAATCAAGCTGTAATCATGAGAGAATTATTCCTCAATTTACACAGCAGAACATTATTTGAACCAGATGCTTCAAGAGGGAACAAGGTATTCAAGATTAGTATTTGTGGGAAAAACATTTTTTTTGAGAAAAATACTTCCAGATCTGTCACTTGTGGCATAAACTTGCTCAATAAACGGCAAAATACTTCACATCGCTTTTTAAGTCTTCTTAAAGACACTTCTGTAGACATGTTAAAAACCACTTTAACAGCTTAGCCATATAAAGAGTGGTTATTTGTGTAGTTTTATTCATAAGCCTGCCTTACCTAAATGATTTTTCTGTTCATTTAGATTTTATTTTAAAAAAAAGTCTACCCTTTAAATCCTATTATGCTTCTCATTGCATTTGTCCTGATTCATTTATCAATGATGCTGTTGATGTTGAATTTTCCTATTTCTTGCTGACTTTTCAGATGAAGCTCATCTTTTGAATGCATGTTGAGGTTCACTGAGCAAGCCTTTTGATGACTGTAGAGAAGTCTATCCAAAAGGTCAAGGAGGGTGGGAGGCAGACAGACTCAGCAGATTCCTTGAGTGCAAAAGAGGTGAAGATTTTATTTTACATTGCTTCTCCATTCATGTGAGGCTTAAAGTGACAAAACAATACAAGACAATGATTCACAAGCAGCACTCCCTCACTTTTCTCTCCTGAGTGAATAGAATTTCTGCTCTTTATATATGGAGCTCAATTCACACCTTCATCACTCCATCCCTACCATCAGAGAGCATGGTGACCTACTCTATAACATGGATCCAGACAAAACAAACAACAGCACTGTACACACTACAATCTCATTTCTAAATGTCTCCCTCAGAGCTAAACATTTGAGGTTACGACTGAATGATGCTCTTTAGTGCAAAAGAAACATTCATCAAAAAAAAAAGCAACCCTCCACTTGGTCTGGCCCAGTGATGTCACTCTAATGTCACCAATACCATAAATCCAGGAAACCTCCTCTCTAACAGTAATCCTGCATGTTGTCAGAATACAGGAACAAAGAAAAGTCAGTATGGACAAAGGAACAAGCAATGAAACCATATTTGAGCTGTAGCTTAATACAGGAGAACTGAAACTAATTAATGGCTCATTTGATGGATGTAAAGTGTAACATAATAACAACACAAACAAGGCCAGCATAGTATGTGCTGCAATGTGACACTAGGATGGTTAAATTAAAGCAAAATACAGAAATACAAAATCAGGAAAACAGTATTGTGTAGAATGTGTGTAGAATGAAAGTTTTCTCTTTCTACATAAAATGATTTAGAACCATATCTGCTAGTTGACTTGCAGCTACATTTCTCCCCATAGATTAGTTGTGATCTTGGCTTGGTAGCTATAACATTAGTCTTATTAGGATTGCCTTCAAAACACAAACTTACTGAAAAAACTGCCCCCATCATCCTTCAGATATACGTAAGTGCTCGATATGGCTGAAACCATACTTGGGAGAAATTCGAGGTATGATTTTTGTAGTGTGAAAACCAGTAAGTGGTAATGAGGACTGGGGTAGTGGTGGGATCTTTACACAACATCTTGAAGTCACTACTACCAGATTCTGGTTACAAATAATGTCAACTAGGTCAATAAGGCTGTTCCAACATTTAAGACATTTTGGTTTTGCTTCTGGAAGGCTGTCATGAGTTCCATTTTTATGCACAGTCAATGGTCTGACCTGATACTTAATTTAATGGTGATTCTGATTTTGTATCAAGATGGAAAGAGAGAAAGATCTTCTTAACTTTGAAATAGACTTTATTGTTGGAGCATTGAAGGCGCAGTAGTAAAAGTGACATCTGCATTTAGATATATGGGACAGACATCATATAATAGGGTTCAAAACTATGGCCGACAGCACACGTTTAATGTGTGTGATATATACAGTGAAGGAAAACAGAATTACTCTTCACAATGTCAGTGCAGGACGTGATCAGACTGTGTCAGCAAGACAACTCCATAGAGAGCGGTATTATAGCAGGGTTACAGTGCATTAACCCATCATTGCAGAGATAAATGCATATTTGAGAGTTCAGTGGTGCAGAAACCACAAAGATGTGCAAAAAAAGGAGTATGGTCAGATCCTTCATCATATTTTTGATAAGTCGCTGGTACATGTGTACACTCTAAGAAATTTCCCCATAAATTCACAGTAAAGAGCTGGCAGCAAAAGTTGCCAGCAGAGCACTGTTATTCTACAGTAAACCTACCGTATCCTATAACAACAGTTTATTACTGTAAAAAATATTACAGTATTATGATGTTTAGAGTTTATGCTTACAGTATATTACTGTCAGTATTTTGGTGCCATTATACTGTTATTTTACTGTTTGTACTGTAATCTTCATAAACAGTTTATTACTGTAAAATTGATATCAGAGAATGTGATGATATGATAACATTGCTGAAAACTAATGATTTAAAAATGTCACATCTCAAAATGAAAGCCCCGGGAAATAGCATAGCATAGAAATGGCTCAGACAAGAGATGACTTTTCAACATTCAGCTTTTATTAAAACCAAGTCTGTATCAAACATATTTCAAAAACTGACTTATTTAACCCATTAAATTTTAGTAACATACAATCATTTCCTCATGGTGAATAGGTTCCCATTGTGCATGTTCTAGTTCAGGTACACTGAGTTTGGATTTCCATTTTTCCTGAACTGCAATGAAAGATATCTATATATCATTTAAATTATTTAATACGGGCTGCACAGTGGTGTAGTGGTTAGCACTTTCGCATTGCAGCGAGAAGATCCCTGGTTCACGTCCCGGCTTTCCCGGGATCTTTCTGCATGGAGTTTGCATGTTCTCCCTGTGCATGCGTGGGTTTTCTCCGGGTACTCCGGCTTCCTCCCACAGTCCAAAAACATGCTGAGGTTAATTGATCATTCTAAATTGCCCATAGGTGTGAATGTGTGAGTGCTTGTTTGTCTTTGTATGTAGCCCTGCGACAGACTGGTGACCTGTCTAGGGTGTCCCCTGCCTTCGCCGAGTCAGCTGGGATAGGCTCCAGCCCACCCCCGCGACCCTAGTGAGGATTAAGCGGTGTATAGATAATGGATGGATGGATGGAATTATTTAATACTGCATTGAACACATTCAGCAGCTAACAAATTTCAAGTAATTCAAGTCTTGCAAAATAAAATCTACAAAACAATTAATGATGTTTAACATGTTGTCAACAATCTGTTTAAAAATTGCACATCACATTTCAGGTACTCTGCCTTCAGAATCAGTCTTTCATAACTCATGATCATGTTCAATAAATACCACGTCATGGAACAAACCTGGAACTCCAAAACTGAGACACGTGGACTGAAGTATTTTATACTGAACCAAACACAATACTGAGACTTGTTACCTTAGAATGACAGCATGAACATCTGGTTGCAGACTGGGCTTTTCCTTTGTGAAAGTGAGGTCTTGTGTGGAGAGGTGCTGTGGGTTTACATGAAGTCCCACTCAGAGTCCATCAGTCTTTTTATAAGGGAGGCTACATGAGGATTTACAGTAGATGCCTTTTTCTGGAGCAGCTTCCCTGACCTCCTGGACATCATCTTCTCCTGGCTGGCCTTTGTTCCCCTCTCAGGGTTGATATCAAGGAAGCACCTACAATGAAATGACAAAGAAAGAGTATATTAGGTGTGGTAGGCAAAGATCCCTTAAACTTAATATGGAACTCTGTCACATTCATCAAAAAAACCCCAAGCAAACTAACAAAAAAAAAAAACAGGAAACTAAAATTATTAACCAAAACAGAGGCTTCCACTTATAACAGCTATTTAGTTCAGTACACATTTAAATCTAATTTTCGCAGCCGTTTGCAAAACAAGCAAATTTACTTTTCCTAAGTGGAGAGAAAAGCAACATGACACATCCTACAAACTTTTTTTAAAACTTGAAATACATGGAGGACTAAAAGTGTCAAATTTAAATAAATATATAGATCATTAAATAATTAATTAAATCTGTCATTAATTAATTTAAATTGGAATTAAATATTTCATTAATTAATTAAAATTGGAATTAAATACATAAATGTGTTATTAAATATGTCATTAATTCATTGAAATACCAATTCATTTTAGGAAAAAAAACATATATTATTATTTCACTATTTAATTAACTTTTTCATGGTCCTTGTGTTGCAGTGGATCATGAATTTATTTTATCTGTCAACGTCGCCCGTCAAAGTCGGTGGGCGGATCCTAACACCTGATTGGTTACCCTGCACATCGAGTCAAGGCAAATCGATTCCAGATCATGGATTGATGCAGAGCTTGTGAACACATTCCGATACACTGGGTGGCGCTGTTCACCTCTACGTTGGTTTGGATTAAACAAACTTTATTGGCATCCGCTAAAGACTCGGTCCTCTACCCCAAATGTTGATACAGCGCGGTGCAAGACAAAGTTTCCTTTAGCGTTTCCTTTAGCACCTACTCGGCGCGGCACGGCTCGCCACTACTGTACTGGACTCGGCTCGTCTCGGTTTACTTGTTTTTCCATCACATTGAGTACCACCTCATCGTGGGTGGAGTCGTCATAGCACGGCGGACCGAAGGTCCTTTACCGTCATTTGTGTGCGACACAAATGCAACACAACAATGGACATGGAGGCGATGGTTCACCTGCTGCTCGGTCTGTGGCTTTCTGTCAGATTCAAAGTAATAGAAGAGTCGGAGAAAGCTGAGAGCGGCGAGTGGAAACACTGAGGAGACACACAGGAGAGTTTGGGAGGCGAGCAGCAGTATCAAGCCGAAGACAAGAGGATATGAACTAGACAACATATGAGGGTAAGCTAATGCTAGTTCGCTAGCTATCGTATATTAGTCCTGTGAACGACCCTGTAATGGCTGCAGTTTATCGCTATTAGGTATTAAAATATGTAAGTTAGGTAAAATTGGCAAGATATTCACAGATTCGGACTTCCGGCATCAATTTTTCATGAGATATACGTTGTAAAATCATAAACAATGCCTCTTTCCCATCATTGTAAGCTAGACAATGTGCTACAAGGCCAGTTTTATCAAAGTCGCTGTCTTTCAAGCTGCAGAAATAACATTGATTTCTATGCGCAGCTGGCTGTGCAACGAGTGAACAGGGACCATCTGCAAACAGCGAAGAGACACTAAACAAATATTCAATTACTTAACTTTTATACACTGTAGTAGCACCAAATTTACTGCAGCCATCATTTGTCTCCTGCTGGTCATACTACAACTCTTGGCTTGACACTAAATACAAAATCTGAATTTTAAGGAATTTTCATTGTTTTAGTATTGTTTTATTAATAATAAAACTCAATAACTTCACTCTTATATACTGTAGTGTCACCAAAATTATTGGAGCCATCAGTTGGCTCCTGCTGGTCACACTACAACTCTTGGTTTGGTAATAAATTAAAAATCTGAATTTTAAGGATTTTTTCCCTTATTTTCTTATTATTTTATTAGTAATATAATTCAATAACTTCACTCTTATGTACTGCATAAAGATTACACTCTGTCTAACTATCAGTTGGCTCCTGTTGATCATACTACAACTCTTGGTTTGATATTTAACTATTTTTCATGATTTTAAGCATTTTTTTATTAGTGTTGAAATTGTTGTCTCAGATATTTTTTGTTGTAACAGATAAAAGTGCTCATCCATTTTTTTTGGTAGATTGTGGAACATTAATAACCAAAAGTAACTGAATTTTATTTTATTTGGGTTGTTTATTGCCATGTGAAGTTGTGCACACTATTTAGTGTGCATGCTTGTGTGTGAAGTTTAAGGATTATGAGTAAATTGGCTTTGATGGCTCTTCTCTTGATGTATGTTGTGCTATATTTTTAGATCCACAGTGCACCTGTTTGTCCAAATACATGATACTGAATAGTAATGGAACTTGGAATCCTCACCAAAGAGAGGATCAGATAACACCAATATACCAAACTAAACTGTTTAGACTGTCTCCTCAAGTACTGACGATTGGGAAGAAAGACAATAAGATGCCTTCTTACAAGGCTGCAGCGTTAACTGATTCATTTAAACCATGATGTTAAACAGCTAATGATATTTTCCAAGTTAAGGACTGTACGGACAATACTTGGAAGAAAAAACCTGAAGGTATGATCAGTTGGACCTTCTGATGGTTGGATGGAGTTTATTTTTTCTGCAGTGTTTGAGTAAAGTGATTGAATTATATTTACTACAAAAATTCCTTAAAATTCAGATTTTTTTTTTTTTAAATATCAAACCAAGGGTTGTAGTATGACAATCAGGAGCCAACTGATGGCTCCAGTGAATTTGATGACACCACAGTACATAAGAGTGAAGTTATTGAATTGTATTACTAATAAAAATAATAATAAAATAATAAAATTCATTAAAATTATGAAAAAATGTTTTCATATCAAACCAAGAGTTGTAGTATGACCAGTAGGAGTCAATTGATGGCTCCAGTGATTTTGGTGACAATACAATGTATAAGAGTGAAGTTATTGTATTTTATTACTAATAAAAATTCCTTAAAATTAAAATACCAAACCGAAAAATGTCATGGTATAGCATGTCGCTCTATAAACATCATAGTATAGCATGTCGCTCAAAAATCGTCCGAGTATAGCCTTTGGTCTAAAAACGTCATCGTATAGCATGTCGTCCAAAAAACGTCATAGTATAGCATATCACTCAAAAAACGTCATAGTATAGCATGTTGCTCTAAAAATGTCATCGTATAGCATGTTGCTCAGAAAACGTTATAGTATAGCATGTCACTCAAAAAACGTCATAGTATAGCATGTCGCTCTAAAAACGTCATCGTTTAACATGTCGCTTTAAAAACATCATAGTATAGCATGTCGTCCAAAAAATATCATAATATAGCATGTCACTCTAAAAACGTCATAGCATACCATGTCGTCCAAAAAATGTCATAGTATAGCATGTCGTCCAAAGGACATCATAGTATAGCATGTCGCTGTAAAAACGTCATAGTATAGCATGTCGCTGTAAAAACGTCATAGTATAGCATGTCGCTCTAAAAACGTCATCGTATATTATGTCGCTCTAAAAACATCATCGTATAGCATGTCGCTCTAAAAACATCATAGTATAGCATGTCGCTCTAAAAACGTCATCGTATATTATGTCGCTCTAAAAACATCATAGTATAGCATGTCGCTCTAAAAACATCATCTTATAGCATGTCGCTCTAAAAACATCATAGTATAGCCTTTGGTCCAAAAAACATCATAGTATAGCATGTCGCTCTAAAAACGTCATAGTATAGCATGTCGCTCTAAAAACGTTGTAGTATAGCATGTCGCTCTAAAACCATCATAGTATAGCATGTCGCTCTAAAACCATCATAGTATAGCATGTCGCTCTAAAAACATCATCGTATAGCCTTTGGTCCAAAAAACATCATAGTATAGCATGTCGCTCTAAAAACGTCATAGTATAGCATGTCGCTCTAAAAACGTAATAGTATAGCATGTCGCTCTAAAAACATCATAGTATAGCATGTCGCTCTAAAACCATCATAGTATAGCATGTCGCTCTAAAAACATCATCGTATAGCCTTTGGTCCAAAAAACATCATAGTATAGCATGTCGCTCTAAAAACGTCATAGTATAGCATGTCGCTCTAAAAACGTCATAGTATAGCATGTCGCTCTAAAAACATCATAGTATAGCATGTCGCTCTAAAAACATCATAGTATAGCATGTCGCTCTAAAAACATCATCGTATAGCCTTTGGTCCAAAAAACATCATAGTATAGCATGTCGCTCTAAAAATATCATAGTATAGCATTTCGTCCAAAAAATGTCATAGTATAGCATGTCGCCCAAAAAACATCATAGTTTAGCATGTCGCTCTAAACACATCATGGATAACATGCTAAATTATGATGTTTTAGTGACATTGTGGACGACATACGAAACTATGATGTTTTTACCCCATTTTGGACGACATACTAAACTATGACGTTTTAGTGACATTTTGGACGACATACTAAACTATGACGTTTTAGTGACATTTTGGACGACATACTAAACTATGACGTTTTAGTGACATTTTGGACAACATACTAAACTATGACATTTTTGTGCCATTTTGGACGACATACTAAATTATGATGTTTTTTCACATTTTGGATCATATACTAAACTATGAGTTTTTTTTCCCACATTTAGGATGACATGCTATGACGTTCTTGTCAAAGTTGTTGTTTTTTTTTGCCCTTTTGCCAGTAGTTAAGAAGACAGGGAAGACCTGCAGGACAGGGCCACGAGCTGGAACGGAACCTGTGTCTGACACAGTCCTATTTATGAGTCCCCTCTCGACCAGTTGAGCTACCTGGGCGCCTAGTCACCACTTGTTGAACAACATGCTAAACTATGACTTTTTAAAATCCATTTTGGACGACATACTAAACTATGACGTTTTAGTGACATTTAGATGACATACTAAACCATGATGTTTTTACCCCATTTTGGACGACATACTAAAGTATGATGTTTTTGTGACATTTTGGATGACATACTAAACTGATGTTTTAGTGACATTTTGGACGACATACTAAACTATGACGTTTTAGTGGCATTTTGGATGACGTTTTAGTGACATTTTGGAGGACATACTAAAGTATGATGTTTTTGTCATATTTTGGACGACATACTCAACTGTGACATTTTTGTGCCATTTTGGACGACATACTAAACTATGACATTTTTATGACATTTTGGACGACGTACTAAACTGCCGTTTTAGGGACATTTTGGACGACATACTAAACTATGACGTTTTTGTGCCATTTTGGACGACATACTAAACTGTGACATTTTTGTCATATTTTGGACGACATACTAAACTATGATGTTTTAGTGACATTTTGGACGAAATACTAAACTATGATGTTTTTACCCCATTTTGGATCATATACAAAACTATGACTTTTTTTTCCACATTTAGGATGACATGCTATGAAGTTCTTGTCAAAGTTGTTGTTTTTTTTGCCCTTTTGCTAGTAGTTAAGAAGACAGGGAAGACCTGCAGGACAGGGCCATGAGCTGGAATCGAACCTGTCTGACACAATCCTATTTATGAGTCCCCTCTCAACCAGTTGAGCTACCTGGGCACTTAGTCACCACTTGTTGAACAACATGCTAAACTATGACTTTTTAAAATCCATTTTGGACGACATACTAAACTATGTCATTTTTGAAACATTGTGGAGAACATGCTAAACTATGACGTTTTAGTGACATTTAGACGACATACTAAACCATGATGTTTTTACCCCATTTTGGACGACATACTAAAGTATGACGTTTTTGTGTCATTTTGGACGACATACTAAACTATGATGTTTTTGTGACATTTTGGACGGCATACTAAACTATGATGTTTTAGTGACATTTTGGACGACATACTAAACTATGATGTTTTTGTGACATTTTGGACGGCATACTAAACTATGACGTTTTAGTGACATTTTGGACGACATACTAAAGTATGATGTTTTTGTCATATTTTGGACGACATACTAAACTATGATCTTTTTGTGACATTTTGGACGACATACTAAACTATGACGTTTTAGTGACATTTTGGACGACAAACTAAACTGTGACATTTTTATGACATTTTGGACGACGTACTAAACTGTGCCGTTTTAGGGACATTTTGGACGACATACTAAACTATGTCGTTTTTGTAACATTTTGGACGACAAACTAAACTATGTAATTTTTGTCATATTTTGGACGACATACTAAACCATGATGTTTTTACCCCATTTTGGACGACTTACTAAAGTATGACGTTTTAGTGACATTTTGGACGACATACTAAAGTATGATGTTTTTGTCATATTTTGGACGACATACTAAACTATGATGTTTTTACCCCATTTTGGACGACATACTAAACTATGTTGTTTTTACCACATTTTGGACGACATACTAAACTATGTTGTTTTTACCACATTTTGGACGGCATACTAAAGTATGACGTTTTTGTGAAATTTTGTTGAAAAATCACATTTTTTTTCCCGACATAGTATACTATGGCGTTTTTTTGTGCCAAAATTCATGCTGATTTTTTTTTCAAAGAAAACCTTTCTGGAGTGTTTTTCACGGCCTCCTTTACATTATTTCATCATATGGCACGTTTTTACAACATGTTGAAAAATCACATTTTTTTTTCCACATAGTATGCTATGGCTTTTTTTTGCGCCAATATTCATGATGCTTTTTTTTTTTCAAAGAAAACCTTACCATAGTGTTTTCACGGCCTCCTTTACATTATTTCATCATATGGCACGTTTTTACATGTTGAAAAATTGCATTTTTTTTTTGACATAGTATACTGTGACGTTTTTTTTGTGCCAAAATTCATGATGATTTTTTTTTTCAAAGAAAACCTTTCTGGAGTGTTTTTCACGGCCTCCTTTACATTATTTCATCATATGGCACGTTTTTACAACATGTAGATTTTCTTGATCCAGTGTTTCCGTTGATGAAGGGTATGGCAGTACATGTACCTCAGAGCTCCACGTCTCCAGTAGAGGCATTCTAACAGCTCTTGGCCCAATACAGACTACACCTCTTGCGTTGGCGTTAACCTTGCTAAAAACTTTAAAACTTCTGGCTCGGTCAGGTCTTCCAGCAGCTGCTGGATTTTAAATGCTGAACAGTCCTCAGGGAACTCCTGGTCCACCAGTTTATTCTCTTCATAAAAAGTGATGTCTAGAATTACCTGTGTGTAATCCTGAAGCAGCTTGGAAGCGTTGCTACTCTCCCCTCCTTGTCTGTACGTCCAAAATATGACAAAAATGTGATCCGTTAGTATGTCGTCCAAAATCTGACAAAAAAGTCATAGTTTAGTGTGTCGTCCAAAATATGACAAAAAAGTCATAGTTTAGTGTGTCGTCCAAAATATGACAAAAAAGTCAGTTTAGTATGTCGTCCAAAATATGACAAAAACGTCAGTTTAGTGTGTCGTCCAAAATGTCGAAAAAATTTCATAGTTTAGTATGTCATCTAAAATATGACAAAAATGTCAGTTTAGTGTCGTTCAAAATTTGAAAAAAATGTCATAGTATGTCGTCCAAAATATGACAAAAACATCATAGTTTAGTATGTACTAAAGTAAAGAGACAGCTACAAAGCAACACAACAACTAGAAAGAGACACAAAACAATCAGAGAAAAAGAACTGCAGAGACAGTGAGACACAAGATGGCCAAACAAATTAAATAATAACAACAAGATGTAAAAAGACAACGAAACACAAACTGGTCAGAAAAACAGCCATTCACTCAGAGCATGATCTAGTTGACTCTTCCTGGATCCTTTTTTCTGAGGTTTCCAGATCTTTCAGGATGTGAGCTCATGATAGGATGTTTCTGTCAGTGAAACTCTCAGAGTCTGATGACTGACTGTCTGTTTGATTTCAACATTCTTTTGTTCTTATTTGATTGTTTTCTATAGAAGTTCTTTCTGGTCTTTTCCTGCAGGATGTCTGAGGGGGCGGAGCCAAATCATTATGACATCAGACTCACCTGGACTGATCACCTGAGAACTATTTAACCTGCCACTCGGTCTGATTGATTCTTCTGTTCTGGTTTTATCTGGTGTGTTTGTCCAACCTGCAGCTCAGGTAAGACACTAGAAAGCTAGATTTTTAGGGGGAAATAAATAGAAAAATACTTTTTTTGGTTTGTTTCTTTTCCTGCCTACACATTTTATTTATAGGTTGAAAAAAACTGAAATTACTGCAGAAGTTTCACAGACAGAACCGTGTAATTTGACCCATTAGTTGTAAAATGCTAAGCTAACTTCTGTATGTTAAGTTAAATCCAGCAAACACTGAAGCCTGCAGGGGGCTGGAAAACTGTCTGAGCAGTAGAGACGGTGTATATTTCTAGAAAGACGATTGAATTTATTTGAAATCCTAGACTGGGGAGCAGAGATGTCGTCCAACATGAGTCTCTGCAGCTTCTTTACAACTTTAAAAAACCCACAAAGACTGTCTGCTCAACAGCTAAACATCCATCCATCATCTATAAACCTATAGATCCTCATTATCCCAGCTGACTGAGGGTGATGGTTCACCTGGACAGGTAACAGTCTATCACAGGTTCACCTGGACAGGTAACAGTCTATCACAGGGCTACACATAGAGACAAACACTCACATTCACACCTACAGACAATGTAGAATCACCAATTAACCTCAGCGTGTTTCTGGACTGTGGGAGGAAGCTGGTGAACCTGGAGGAAACCCACACATGTACAGGAGAATATGGAGACTCCATGCAGGAAGATCCCAGGAAGGCTGGGATGTGAACCGGGGATCTTCTAGCTGTAAGGAGACAGTGTTAGTCACTGTGCAGCACTATTTTGCATCAGATATTTGATTTAATTTCATTGATTTGTGCTTAAATTAAAATAAAATTTGTTCGACTGAGGTAATCTCATATTACATGGGATGTATTTTAGCCTGGAGGGGTATATTCTGGGATATTTTAGCCCCCGGGTTATAAACTGGGCAAAGCTATAGTAGACTTTGGCCGGAGGTTTAATCTGGTCTGTTTCACACAGATCTAGTCAGTCTTGATGTAAGCACAAATCAAAGACAACACAAAGATATTTTAAACTGAAATCTGTTGTTGAAAGCACCACCAGCCAATGTGGATGTTCTTTCATGATGTTTTGCTTAAGTTTTTCTTAGTTTTCAATTTAGTTTTTCCTTTGATTTGAACTTTTTAAATTGTAATTGGCTATAAAAAAAAAAAAAAAAACCTAAATAACTTAACAATTAAGAGTTTAACATTATTAATCTTTGTGTCACCAGGTATAAAGTGGTCCAGGCCAGTTTTTACCTGAGTTTACTTTGGCCGGGGGTAAATCTGGTCTGTTACACCAGGACTCGAACCAGAGCTCTCCTATCTGCAGGTTGACAGCACTACCCACCGAGCTACTGTGGAGATAAATAAAACAGATAAATAAAAAGTCAAGACCAGAGGAGCTATGCATAAATTAAAAAAGTAACGCCATCACTTCAGCACAACTTAAAACCAGGATAAACGTTGGATCACTCTGATCTAAAACCTCAGAAGTGATCATTACATTGATTTATTCTGATTCTGGAACCTGATTGCAGTATGACGAAGGCATCTCTGAATCCGCTTCTTCCAGTGATTAACATCATATTCCTCAAAACAGGGGAGGAGGAGTCACATTTTAGATGACAAATGAAATCACCAGCAACAGAATCGTCACATTTCCGACAGTTCCTGAATGAATCACGGACAGTTTACCAAATCTAAGCTGATGACTGATATTTCAGCAATCATCTCAATGTCTCCTTCAGAAAGGAGACGTGGTAATAAAAAACAAGAAGTTAATCATTGATTACGTACATTGACACATTCAAATCAATTATCAAGTACCTTGGTGCAGTTTGATTCCTGCCAAAATCTCATGAACCACAGAGCTGATATCAAATAATTTTGACAAAAAGTTCATTTAATGCAGACTGAAGTGAATTTCAGAATTTACACCATTCCTGTTAAAAATAAAGAAGCTTCTGCAGGACCAAAAACAAGTGAAAAGCCACGACTGAGAGTTGTGGCATGAATGCAGATTTTGGATTGAACTGCAGGCTGTGTATTCAGAGCAGAGGAAAATAAAACATTATGGATCAATAAAATAATGAAAATAGTGAACAGAGGAGCAGCTTTTTAGAAGATGCATTCAGCATGGTGAAACGTTGTTCTAACGTTCTGCAGATTAACGGAGAATACATGTCAGGGTTCCCACTCTTTCCCTGATATTATTTTATAGCATGTCGCCTACAAAACGTCATTGTATAGTAAACCCGGCTGTCTGAAGTAGGTGAGGAGCAACACAAAAACAGTCCAAAAGCTGGTTTCCAGAGGGTTAGACGAGTATTTATTTGAAAGAGGAAGTTTACAACAACACAACATGTGAGGGGGTTAAAAACAAATGGGTGTTAGTAAAATAAAAATAAATAAACAGAACTAAAAGTGAACTTCATGTTGACATTGATGGGCATTCCAACCAGGAACAAAGTAAAAGATAATCAATACAAACAAAACCTCTTCCTGTTCACCTCTTAAAACCCAAAAACACACCGCAGTAGCACCCTAAACTAAAACTACCAATGAGTTCCCTGTTTTCCTTTCTGAACAATTCAAAGGTCCCTCTCTATCTCCCCACACATCCACCAACCACTGGAACACATCTCCAAAGTTCTGCCGGGCCAGCTCAGCTTCCCCTCAGAAGAAGTGCCTGCCACCTGCCAGATGAAGGAGCCTTTTGAGAGGCAGCTGGCATCGTGATTGGACTGTACTTTGGTCTGTTCCAATCCAGCTTCAGCTCCAGAGACGGCAGGCGGGACGAGTCAACGGAGGCCTGGTGGACGAAGGCATGCAGCTGAGTACAATCCAGAAAACAACAGAGGAGGAGTGCAGCGGCCCAGGGCCAGAACAACCAGAGTAGCATCGTATGTCTCTTAGAAAACATCATAGTATAGCCTTTGCTATGAAAAAACGGCATCATATGCATCATATATTGTACAAATAACAAGTCAAAGGAAAGAGACATACACTGTAGAATTGTAGTAATTGTGGGCTGACTGATTTACTGATTATCAGTATTTTATTTTTTACTGATTTACAGTAATAAATCAATTTAAAAATGGCGCTACTTTGGCTCTGAACCTTTATCTACCATCGGTCGCTCTGTCTTCTGGAGTGATTTGATTGGTTATATGTCACGAATAAAACTCCTTTAACTTAACATCTGTAAACAAAAACGTATCAGCAAAGTTTTCTGTTAGAGTTTGTGTTCTTCTAAGTTTAACTCCAAGATTTTAAATACTTTCATTTACTGCAAATGAATATCTACTCCAAATGTCTCACTAATAATCATTATCAGCCTTAAAAACCCACAAAACACCCCTCTATACTCGACCACACTTAGTACAGTCCGGTTCCCCCTTCTATAAATCTGCTTGGAATCTTCCACTTCCTGTTTGTCAAAGTGGCCTTCTACCTGGACAGGTTTTGTTGGAGCTCATGCAACAAACATTTTGGGTAACTGCACTTTAATATGGATGGATGACACTGAATTAGAGTCTGTTTTAATGAGACTGAGTTAAGATGTGTAGCTCTGTCATTAAATAGTAAATTATTTCTCAGAATTCACAGAGAAAAGTCTGAAATGTTTGCTAGGTTAGCGTCCCACATGTTCTTTGGCTCAGCTAAAGCTAACTCTCTCCAACTTGTGGATCTCTTGAGTTGCTTGTTGTTAAAATATCTTGCTAGAGGTGCTGAAGCTCAGAAAGTCTGAGATGTTTGTTCAAAATAAGCTCATTCTCAAGTCTTATCTGAACTGTCCTCTTTTGTTTGAACTTGCCCTAAACTTAGGAGTTAATGACAGAGCAGCGCATCCAGACTCAGTCTCATTTATGTAGAGATTAAACTTCAGTGTCATTCATTGATGTTAAAGTGCAGTTTTTCAAATGTTTGTTGCACATGCTCCTGACCAAACCAGTCCAGGTGGAAGACGATGTGAAGAGAAAGCTCCAGAGGATGAATATCACACATTTACGTTGGAAATAAATGTCCTTTAATTAGACATTGTCATGCAAAAGTTGGATTTCCCTTTGTTGAGTGCTTTGTTGATGCTGGTTTCTAACTGTTTTCTGACACTCGGCCCCAAAGATTAAAACCTTCTACGGCTCACAAGCTGCAACAATTCACACATTATCAACTATCTTTCTGACTAAACTAAGATAAAAAGTGGAAAACTGTCTGATTCCTGCATCATGAATGCAAATCTTTTTGGTTTTTATGACCGTAAACTGAATATATTTGGGTTTGACATTTTATAAACCAAAACAAGAAATGAATTACTGGAGAAAACAACAGATTAATGGACAAAGAAAATGTGTTTTCTAACATAGATGGCTGAGTTACTCCAACATTACAAGATACATACAATCTTAATTCAATTTTATTTATATAATGCCAATTACAGATCAAATTGTCTCAAGATGCTTTATTTTTATATTTTTTTGTCATATTTAAAATATGACAAAGTAAGAAATTTAAACCTCTTGACTAATCCAATTTATTATTTAGTTTTTAAGAGACTGACAATTCAAACTTTCTCCACTAAAACTAATAAACATGAGGTCAAATAGAAGGAAGAGTTTTAAATACTGCTGTCCCACGACGACAAGAATAAAGTTTGTCAAGAAAAACTAAATCTGCTGGTGGATTCCATTAAAGTCCTAATAAATGATAATAAAGTGTGATACTAAAGGTTTGTGGTGCTAAAAATGTCAAAGTAAAGATATGAAGTTGAACATCTGGATGGAGGTTGATAAAAGTTGACCTCCCTTCATTTCTCTGGCGCCGACTCCATGGATTTTATGGATGGTGGTTAAAGACCTGCTCTTCTAGTCGTCTTCCTTCTAGTCGCTGTAAAAAGTCAGTCCATCCTCGCCGACTTCAACACCTCTTCATGACACCTTGTTCTGCCTCCGACCTGGTGGAAACTCAAGAAACTCGGGAAAACCTGTCGAGACTCGAAGAACTCGTGGAGACTCGAAAAACTCGTCGGGCGGGGGAAGGTGTGGTGGGCGGTGGGGGGAGGTGGGGGAGTAGAGGGAGGAGGCCGCCACCCACCTTCCCGCCTACTCTCCGCCCTGGCTCCACCCAGACTCCGCCTTGGCTCCACCCATGTGGTGACTTCAGCAACTACGATGACAAAGGGACGACGAAATCATGTTTTATTATCTGATCTGTAGCTCAGTGAGTTAAGGATTTGCCTATGGAGCTGCAGGTCGCTGGTTCAAGACCAGGTACTTCTTAAATTTTCTCAAAATCCTGACAAAGACAAAGAAAGAAAAAGGCCGGTGGCGGGTCTCGAACCTGCGACCTACCGCTTGGTAGTCTTCTTCTTATCCCCCTGAGCTACTCGCTCAGATACAAATTCTTCTTTTTTTTGCGCATTTATCATCTATTTTTTGTCGTTTTCGAGTTTTTTTTTAACTCGAGTCTCAACTCGACCGTTTTTCTCAGGAGGTTGGACTTCAGCCTTTGT
>NC_072774.1:29694635-29813058 GCF_022539595.1 Amphiprion ocellaris
GTTAGTATGTCGTCCAAAATATGACAAAAACGTCAGTTTAGTGTGTCGTCCAAAATATGACAAAAACGTCAGTTTAGTGTGTCGTCCAAATATATGACAAAAAACGTCAGTTTAGTGTGTCGTCCAAAATGACAAAAACGTTCATAGTTTAGTGTGTCGAAAATATGACAAAAAGTCCAGTTTAGTTGTCGTCCAAAAATGTGGAAAAAATTCATAGTTTAGTATGTCATCTAAAATATGACAAAAATATCATAGTTTAGTTGTCGTTCAAAATTGAAAAAAGATAGTATGTTGTCAAAATATGACAAAAACATCATAAAAGTAAAGAGACAGCTACAAAGCAACACAACTAGAAAGAGACACAAAACAATCAGAGAAAAAGAACTGCAAAGACAAAGTGAGACACAAGATGGCCAAATAAATAAATAACAAGATGTAAAAACACACAAAAACACAAACTGGTCAGAAAATCAGCCGTTCACTCAGAGCATGATCTAGTTGACTCTTCCTGGATCCTTTTTTCTGAGGTTTCCAGATCTTTCAGGATGTGAGCTCATGATAGGATGTTTTCTGTCAGTGAAACTCTCAGAGTCTGATGACTGACTGTCTGTTTGATTTCAACATTCTTTTGTTCTTATTTGATTGTTTTCTATAGAAGTTCTTTCTGGTCTTTTCCTGCAGGATGTCTGAGGGGCGGAGCCAAATCATTACGACATCAGACTCACCTGGACTGATCACCTGAGAACTATTTAACCTGCACTCGGTCTGATTGATTCTTCTGTTCTGGTTTTATCTGGTGTGTTTGTCCAACCTGCAGCTCAGGTAAGACACTAGAAAGCTAGATTTTTAGGGGAAATAAATAGAAAAATACTTTTTTTGGTTTGTTTCTTTTCCGCCTACACATTTTATTTATAGGTTGAAAAAAACTGAAATTACTGCAGAAGTTTCACAGACAGAACCGTGTAATTTGACCCATTAGTTGTAAAATTAAGCTAACTTCTGTATGTTAAGTTAAATCCAGCAAACACTGAAGCCTGCAGGGGGCTGGAAAACTGTCTGAGCAGTAGAGACGGTGTATATTTCTAGAAAGACGATTGAATTTATTTGAAATCCTAGACTGGGGAGCAGAGATGTCGTCCAACATGAGTCTCTGCAGCTTCTTTACAACTTTAAAAAACCCACAGACTGTCTGCTCAACAGCTAAACATCCATCCATCATCTATAAACCTATAGATCCTCATTATCCCAGCTGACTGAGGGTGATGGTTCACCTGGACAGGTAACAGTCTATCACAGGTTCACCTGGACAGGTAACAGTCTATCACAGGGCTACACATAGAGACAAACACTCACATTCACACCCTACAGACAAATTAGAATCACCATTAACCTCAGCGTGTTTCTGGACTGTGGGAGGAAGCTGGAGAACCTGGAGGAAACCCACACATGTACAGGAGAATATGGAGACTCCATGCAGGAAGATCTCAGGAAGGCCGGGATGTGAACCGGGGATCTTCTAGCTGTAAGGAGACAGTGTTAGTCACTGTGCAGCACTATTTTGCATCAGATATTTGATTTAATTTCATTGATTTGTGCTTAAATTAAAATAAAATTTGTTCGACTGAGGTAATCTCATATTACATGGGATGTATTTTAGCCTGGAGGGGTATATTCTGGGATATTTTAGCCCCCGGGGTATAAACTGGGCAAAGCTATAGTAGACTTTGGCCGGAGGTTTAATCTGGTCTGTTTCACACAGATCTAGTCAGTCTTGGTGTAAGCACAAATCAAAGACAACACAAAGATATTTTAAACTGAAATCTGTTGTTGAAAGCACCACCATCCAATGTGGATGTTCTTTCATGATGTTTTGCTTAAGTTTATCTTAGTTTTCAATTTAGTTTTTCCTTTGATTTGAACTTTTTAAATTGTAATTGGCTAAAAAAAAACAAAAACCAAAACCTAAATAACTTAACAATTAAGAGTTTAACATTATTAATCTTTGTGTCACCAGGTATAAAGTGGTCCAGGCCAGTTTTTACCTGAGTTTACTTTGGCCGGGGGTAAATCTGGTCTGTTACACCAGGACTCGAACCAGAGCTCTCCTATCTGCAGGTCGACAGCACTACCCACCGAGCTACTGTGGAGATAAATAAAACAGATAAATAAAAAGTCAAGACCAGAGGAGCTATGCATAAATTAAAAAAGTAACGCCATCACTTCAGCACAACTTAAAACCAGGATAAACGTTGGATCTCTCTGATCTAAAACCTCAGAAGTGATCATTACATTGATTTATTCTGATTCTGGAACCTGATTGCAGTATGACGAAGGCATCTCTGAGTCCGCTTCTTCCAGTGATTAACATCATATTCCTCGAAACAGGGGAGGAGGAGTCACATTTTAGATGACAAATGAAATCACCAGCAACAGAATCGTCACAATTCCGACAGTTCCTGAATGAATCACGGACAGTTTACCAAATCTAAACTGATGACTGATATTTCAGCAATCATCTCAATGTCTCCTTCAGAAAGGAGACGTGGTAATAAAAAAAACAAGAAGTTAATCATTGATTACGTAGATGAACGACACATTCAAATCAATTATCAAGTATCTTGGTGCAGTTTGATTCCTGCCAAAATCTGAAGAACCACAGAGCTGATACCAAATAATTTTGACAAAAAGTTAATTTAATGCAGACTGAAGTGAATTTCAGAATTTACACCATTCCTGTAAAAAATAAAGAAGCTTCGGCAGGACCAAAAACAAGTGAAAAGCGACGACTGAGAGTTGTGGCATGAATGCAGATTTTGGATTGAACTGCAGGCTGTGTATTCAGAGCAGAGGAAAATAAAACATTATGGATCAATAAAATAATGAAAATAGTGAACAGAGGAGCAGCTTTTTAGAAGATGCATTCAGCATGGTGAAACGTTGTTCTAACGTTCTGCAGATTAACGGAGAAAACATGTCAGGGTTCCCACTCTTTCCCTGATATTATTTTATAGCATGTTGCCTACTAAACGTCATTGTACAGTAAACCCGGCTGTCTGAAGTAGGTGAGGAGCAACACAAAAACAGTCCAAAAGCTGGTTTCCGGAGGGTTAGACGAGTATTTATTTGAAAGAGGAAGTTTACAACAACACAACATGTGAGGGGGTTAAAAACAAATGGGTGTTAGTAAAATAAAAATAAATAAACAGAACTAAAAGTGAACTTCATGTTGACATTGATGGGCATTCCATCCAGGAACAAAGTAAAAGATAATCAATACAAACAAAACCTCTTCCTGTTCACCTCTTAAAACCCATAAACACACCGCAGTAGCACCCTAAACTAAAACTACCAATGGGTTCCCTGTTTTCCTTTTTGAACAATTCAAAGGTCCCTCTCTATCTCCCCACACATTGACCAACCACTGGAACACATCTCCAAAGGTCTGCCGGTCCAGCTCAGCTTCCCCTCAGAAGAAGTGCTGCCACCTGCCAGATAAAGGAGCCTTTTGAGAGGCAGCTGGCATCGTGATTGGACTGTACTTTGGTCTGTTCCAATCCAGCTTCAGCTCCAGAGACGGCAGGCGGGACGAGTCAACGGAGGCCTGGTGGACGAAGGCATGAAGCTGAGTACAATCCAGAAAACAACAGAGGAGGAGTGAAGCAGCCCAGAGCCAGAACAACCAGAGTAGCATGGTATGTCTCTTAGAAAACATCATAGTATAGCCTTTGGTATGAAAAAACGGCATCATATGCATCATATATTGTACAAATAACAAGTCAAAGGAAAGAGACATACACTGTAGAATTGTAGTAATTGTGGGCTGACTGATTTACTGATTATCAGTATTTTATTTTTTACTGATTTACAGTAATAAATCAATTTAAAAATGGTGCTACTTTTGTTCTGAACCTTTATCTACCTGTGGTCGCTCTGTCTTCTGGAGTGATTTGATTGGTTATACGTCACGAATAAAACTGCTTTAACTTAACATCTGTAAACAAAACAAAAACGTATCAACAAAGTTTTCTGTTAGAGTTTGTGTTCTTCTAAGTTTAACGCCAAGATTTTAAATACTTTCATTTACTGCAAATGAATATCTACTCCAAATGTCTCACTAATAATCATTATCAGCCTTAAAAACCCACAAAACACCCCTCTATACTCGACCACACTTAGTACAGTCCGGTTCCCCCTTCTATAAATCTGCTTGGAATCTTCCACTTCCTGTTTGTCAAAGTGGCCTTCTACCTGGACAGGTTTTGTTGGAGCTCATGCAACAAACATTTTGGGTAACTGCACTTTAATATGGATGGATGACACTGAATTAGAGTCTGTTTTACTGAGACTGAGTTAAGATGTGTAGCTCTGTCATTAAATAGTAAATTATTTCTCAGAATTCACAGAGAAAAGTCTGAAATGTTTGCTAGGTTAGCGTCCCACATGTTCTTCGGCTCAGCTAAAGCTAACTCTCTCCAACTTCTGGATCTCTTGAGTTGCTGGTTGTTAAAATATGTTGCTGTTGGTGCTGAAGCTCAGAAAGTCTGAGATGTTTGTTCAAAATAAGCTCATTCTCAAGTCTTATCTGAACTGTCCTCTTTTGTTTGAACTTTCCCTAAACTTAGGAGTTAATGACAGAGCAGCACATCCAGACTCAGTCTCATTTATGTAGAGATTAAACTTCAGTGTCATTCATTGATGTTAAAGTGCAGTTTTTCAAATGTTTGTTGCACATGCTCCCGACCAAACCAGTCCAGGTGGAAGACGATGTGAAGAGAAAGCTCCAGAGGATGAATATCACACATTTATGTTGGAAATAAATGTCCTTTAATTAGACATTGTCATGCAAAAGTTGGATTTCCCTTTAATGATGTTCAAATCTTTGTTGAGTGTTTTGTTGATGTTGGTTTCTAAATGTTTTCTGACACTCGGCCCCAAAGATTAAAACCTTCTACGGCTCACAAGCTGCAACAATTCACACATTATCAACTATCTTTCTGACTAAACTAAGATAAAAAGTGAAAAACTGCCTGATTCCTGCATCATGAATGTAAATCTTCTTGGTTTTTATGACAGTAAACTGAATATATTTGGGTTTGACATTTTATAAACCAAAACAAGAAATGAATTACTGGAAAAAACAATCAACAGATTAATGGACAAAGAAAATGTGTTTTCCAATATATATGGCTGAATTACTCCATCATTACAAGATACGTACAATTTGAATTCAATTTTATTTCTATAATGCCAATTACAGGTCAAATTGTCTCAAGACGCTTTATTTTTTATATTTTTTTGTATTTTTTAAAAATATGACAAAGTAAGAAATTTAAAGCTCTTGACTAATCCAATTTATTATTTGTTTTTTAAGAGACTAATGGACAATTAAAATAAGTTTCTCCACTAAAACTAATAAACATGAGGTCAAATAGAAGGAAGAGTTTTAAATACTGCAGTCCCACGACGACAAGAATAAAGTTTGTCAAGAAAAACTAAATCTGCTGATGGATTCCATTAAAGTCCTAATAAATAATAATAAAGTGTGATACTAAAGGTTTGTGGTGCTAAAAATGTCAAAGTAAAGATATGAAGTTGAACATCTGGATGGAGGTTGATAAAAGTTGACCTTCATTTCTCTGGAGCGACTCCATGGATTTTATGGATGGTGGTTAAAGACCTGCTCTTCTAGTCGTCTTCCTTCTAGTCGCTGTAAAAAGTCAGTCCATCCTGGCCGACTTCAACACCTCTTCATGACAAGTTGTTCTGCCTCTGACCTGGTGGAAACTCCAGAAACTCGGGAAAAACCTGTCGAGACTCGAAGAACTCGTGGAGACTCGAAAAACTCGTCGGGCGGGGGAAGGTGTGGTGGGCGGTGGGGGGAGGTGGGGGAGTAGAGGGGGGAGGCCGCCACCCACCTTCCCGCCTACTCTCCGCCCTGGCTCCACCCAGACTCCGCCTTGGCTCCACCCATGTGGTGACTTCAGCAACTACGATGACAAAGGGACGACGAAATCATGTTTTATTAACTGATCTGTAGCTCAGTGAGTTAAGGATTTGCCTATGGAGCTGCAGGTCGCTGGTTCAAGACCAGACACTTCTTAAATTTTCTCAAAGTTCCTGACAAAAGACAAAGAAAGAAAAGGCCGGTGGCGGGTCTCGAACCTGCGACCTACCGCTTGGTAGTCCTCTTCTTATCCCCCTGAGCTACTCGCTCAGATACAAATTCTTCTTTTTTTTTGCGCATTTATCATCTATTTTTTGTCGTTTTTCGAGTTTTTTTTAAAATCGAGTCTCGTCTCGACCGTTTTTCTCAGGAGGTTGGACTTCAGCCTTTGGCTGGAGGGTTGAACCTTCAGTTCCAAGACTTTCCAAAGCCTCCACACCTCCCGAGTCCACAGGACCTGAGCTTTCACACAGTCTGAGGGCTGAAATTTTCTAAGTCCCACAGTACTTCCCTGTTAGTTTGAACCTTCAGACAGTCAGACGACTGAAATTTTCGAAGTCCCACAGCAGTTCTCTGTTAGTTTGAACCTTCAGACAGTCCAAGGACTGAAATCCTCTAAGTTCCTGAGTAGTTCTCTGTTAGTTTGAACCTTTAGACAGTCTGAGGACTGAAATCTTAGAAGTTCCTGAGTGGTTCTCTGTTAGTTTGAACCTTCAGACAGTCTGAGGACTGAAGTTTTAAAAGTTTCTCAGTACTTCTCTGTTAGTTTGAACTTTCTGGTTAACAGAAGCCTTAAAACTTGTGACCATGAGTCTTGATTTCATATTTAGATCATCCATCTGAGTTCTTCTCAGACCTTCACCTGTGGGTTTTTTAGAAATCCTTAACAAACTTTGATTCTCTTCACTGAACAGTAAAGTTTGTGGAGATCAGAAGGTAACATTAGTTTGATCAATGCCTTCAACTACTAGTAGACTTTATCTGGAAAGCAGTTTTCTGAAATGAGTTCTTAGTAAATCTGTCCACAATCAAACCAAGAACATAGAAAGAGGAAATGTTTGAAGAAATAACTTGATGTTTTCATTTCAGACTAGAAAACGCTCAAGACCTTTATCTGTTTTTGCTCTTTTTGATCGTTTTATTGTCTCTTCTGTTTAATTTGATCTTCTAAAGTTTAACAGGTGTCTTTTCAAATGTTTTGTCTTTAGTTTGATTCTTCTTAAATGTTTAGTTTTTCTTTTCTCTCTGATTTGATTTTTAAATGTTTTGCCTTTTTAATGTTTAATTGTTGCGTTTTCAAACGTTTCATTGACTTTTCTAAGTTTTATGTTTAAAAATTTGACTGTTGTTTCCCACTGTTTATTTTTTGGATTGAATATTCAAGATTTTGCTATTTAAAGGTTTTATCATCTTTTAATGTTTAATTTTCTTATTAAATGCTTCATTGTATTTTTGTTTAATTTCCTGTTTAATGCTTTAATGTCTTTTCTAAGATTTAATTTTCAAATTCAACATTTAATTTTTGAATTAAATGTTTTGCCTTTTTTAATGTTTAATATTCTGTTTAATTGTATTTTTCAAAGATTCAATTACCTAAAATCTTTTGTCTTTAATGGTTAATATTCTAATTGTTAATTGTTTTTAATTTGTTTATTTTTGTAATTAAATGCTGTGTATTTTTTTACTGTTTAATTATCTAATTAAATATTTCATCTTTAATGTTAGTATTGTTAATTAACTGGATCTTTTGATGTTTATTTATTTAGTGTTTACTTTAATTAGTTTTATTGTATTAAATGCTGTGTCTTTGTTTTATTATATTTAATTGCTTTTTTAATGAGGTTTATTTTTTTAATCTTTTTCTGTCAAGATTTTAACCCCAAACTTAACAATTAAACAAACCCTTAAATCACAATGAAAATACTTCTGCTGTCACAATCATGAGTTAGTCAATTATTCAATTTATCAATTCAACTTTATTTGTTTAGCACCTTTCACACAGATGACAAAACTAAACAAGCAAAGAGAAAAAACTGCTAAAACTATGATTAAAACTAAAACATTTTTTTAAAAAAAGATTTAACATGGTAATAAAATGTGTTGTGTTCAGGGGATGGAGGGAGTTTATTGAAGTCTTCTTGGGCTCACATGGGAAATCATTTAAAATATAAACTTGATATTCAGTCTAAGGAAACTAGAAACTGCAGAATGACAGAAGAACCAACAATATCTCCTGTTTTCTCCTTTAATGAGTCGACTCTTCTTGTGCTTTCAGACCAAAGAACTACAGACTCTTCACAACCTGCTCAAACTCTTGGTACAGGACCTCACCACACGGGTCAAGAAGGTTTCCGTCTCATTTCTACTCTGAAGCTCACCTTCTCCTGCTCAAACTGCTGACAAATGTTTCTGCTGCTCTAAACTCTGGTCTCCAGAACTTCCTAAAAACTCTCAAAGTCTCTTCTGCTGCAGGTTGCTTTGTAGAACTGTTCCAGAAAACCTCACTAAACCACATGGAGGGGCCTCAAGATAGTCATCCAAATGAAACCGTACAAAAACCAAACTAGCACAACCCAAACACTAAAGTCTCCTGCAGCCTACCAGAGAACCTCTGAGAACAGAGAATCAGGACAGGAACTCTTACCTTCTGGACAACCAATGCTGGTTCACAAACAAGAATACAGAATGTGTCTGACCAAAAACCTCTGAAGACTCACTACAGCCAAGACAAAGACACAACTCAGCTGGACCAAATCCACTAATCACTGCACACATTAGCACCATGTGCTAACTGTGGCTAAAGAACCACATTTACCAAGACAACTATCCAGTACAAAGCCCTAAAACACACCAAGAAACACATTAAAGACGATTTTACTGCTGGAAGCTGCAAGCCAACGCCTAAAGAACAACCTAAAGCAATAGAGCCCAACCCGGTTCAGTGGTGAAGAGAAACAGAGGAAATGTTTGAATGCAGCCACATAAAGCAGGAAGACACTGAGCTGCTCAGGTGTTCCTGATAACACCAAGCTGCTCAGGTGTTCCTGATAATACCAAGCAGCCACCTGGACAGCCAATAGGAACACAGCTTCTTGGAAGTCCAGAGGGTGGGGTTAGTGAAGGAAATTTAGTTTAAAGTTGAAGCAGAAAGTTAACAAAGAAAGTTGAAAACCACCTTCTGATACCTGAAATCTCTGAGTTTTCACACAAAGAATACCTGAACATGTCAAACTGGTTCCATAGTAGAACCATCATTGTAAAAACGTCATAGTATGGTGTGTTGCTCAAAAAACATTACGACCCGGCTGTCTAGGGTCGCCGAGGAGCAACACAAAAACAGGACAAATGCTGGTTTCCAGGGGGTTAGGAGACTATTTATTTGAAAGAGTAAGTTTACAACAACACAACATGTGAGCCGAAAAATCACAAAGTCTGTCTTTAGTTCAGCTGAAAATACTAGTTTTTGTCTTTTTTATTGACCGAACTTTTCAGGAAGTAGATGAAGAATAATTAAAGCTCTCACGTAGAAGTCCAACTTATTTTGGATCCTTGTGGAGAGTTTAATCTTAGAGTTTGTACAGCTGTTGAGTTTTTAGAGTCACATGGATTGTTTTGACATTTAATAACCGAGTCCTGAAATAAAATTACAGTTGTGGATTTCTATCATTTAGTCTGGACTAAACAAATAACAGCAGCATAAATCTCAAACGTCATCATGAGGGGTCTGGATTGAGGTTTCTCACTTGATAATGATCAAAACATGAAATTTAGGTTGGTTTAAAGGAATATTCCACCTTAAATCTTTGAATGTTGACCGAAAAGGTTGGTTTCAGGAAGTATTCCACCTACAAGGTCCTCACACATCCACCTTAAAGGAACATTCCACCAAAAATCCTTGGACATGCACCAAAAATGTTGGTTTAACCGAGTATTCCATCCAAAATCCTCATAGAGACCTGAGGGGCTGGTTAAAAGGAATATTCCACCTAAAACCCCAAATATAGACCCGAAAGGGTGGTTTAGAAAAAATCCTTCAATGTAGACCAAAAAAGTTAGTATGGAGGAATATTCCACCTGAAATGTAGACCTGAGAAGTTGGTTCGGAAGAATATACCATCCTAAACATCCTTAAATGTAGACTAAAAGACGGTCTGGAAGAAAATTCCACCTAAAATCCTCCAATGTAGACCTAAAAGGTGAGTTTAATGGTATATTCCCAGAAGAACCCTTGAACATTGGGCTTATTGGTATAGTCCACCCAAAATACTTGTACATATACCAAGAAGACAGTGTAAAGGAAATGTAGACCTAAAAGGATTGTTTAAAGGAATACTTAAACTATTATTTTCATTATTTAATAATCTGTTATCAGTCAGAACCCTGGCAAACTTATTTTCATCAGTTTTTTAGTGGAAGTCACAAATAAAGGAGCTCTTGGTTTTTCCCGGCGTTAGTCAAAAGCTGCTGTTTCAACACAGACACGTTCACATGCATCCATAAACCTCTCAGCACTAAAACACCCACAGACAGGAGGCCGGCTGAGCCGAGGCTCGGCGGCGTCCTCAAACCCACGAGTCGGGGAGTCGGTGAACTTGTTGGTCCGGTTTGAAGGCCTCCGTGTGGTCCAGTAGAAGTCCACGTAGTCGGTGTTGGCTTTGAACCGCAGCGACTGGCCGCCATCAGGTGGACCGGCTCGTCCTCGTAGGGCTCCTCCTGTAGCCTTGAGGGAACCACAGGAACATTCAGTAGCTGTTGGAGTTCTTCCTGTCAGGCTCGTGGTAGAACGGCTCTGAAGAATCTTGTACTTGTCTTATCTGGAACAATCTAACAGCCTAAACTGTTAACAGTGGTGTAAAGAAGCAAACACACAGGCATAGATTAGGACTCAAACTAGATTTATTTTAGAAAACAAATCAACTTAGAGGCATTTCTTCACACATGTGGCTGAATAGGAGGCGTCCAATCAGATTTGAGGTCTTCACTCTGTAGGTTGGTTGTTTGGTGAGACTCTTGGACCTCCATCAGCTGACGTGGATGTTTGATGGTCTTCTTCTCTAGTGCCAGATGATTCATCCATGAATTCAGTAGCTACAGACTGAAATGAAGCTCCATGCCTGCCGTTATATGAATTCCTGTTCCAGATCAAATGTTCAGAGCTCACCTTGAATGCAGCCGTCTGCTGTCTGATAGTTTTTCTCATTGTAGTCTTCAATAAAGTCTTTTTCCTCATGTCAGGATGTGGTGAGACTCTCTTCTCAGTCTCTGGCAGACGTCCCTCATTGTGCATCTCCAGAGAAGAAACAGAAAACTGGTCACTGCTTCAGCATCAAACGCTCTCCAGCACTGAGAGTGTTTTAGGAATTCATTCATTGTGTTGTGAACTTTGAAGGAGCAGAAACTTTACAGCTGCCAAAGATATGAGCTCCAATTCTGGATGTTTTAGGAAATGAAAGTTCATCAAATGAACACTTGATTATTGCTGATAACTTATTAAATTACTGAAGAAATCCAACATAAAACCTGTAAACCTCTCAGGCAGCTTTTGTTAAAGTTTGTCTATAATTCTATCATCATGTTCTGGAACCAGGACTCTGCAGAAGTTCCTTCAATCAGATACTTGTGTGTTTCTATTTAAGGCCTCAGGTTTGAACGTACAGCAGAGGATTAGAAAGGAGTGATTTTAATGTTTAAATCAGTCCAGTAAATGTTTGGAGTAAAAATGATTAAAATTTTGATTTAGATAGATTTGTGTCAAATAATATTGTAGAGTCTCACTTAAATATATCCAAATGAGTTCAGTGTATTTACATTTTATAGAATATTTGATTTCTTAATCTCAATACTGTAGAGTCTGACCCTAAATATTATAATGGTGTATATTTAAATAATAAATAATATTGTAGTGCAGAGTCAAACTTTAATGAGCTAAACTTACATAATAAATATCACTGCACAATCTTAACCTGAACATTTATATTAATGAGGTAAATTTACATAAATCTTGATATTCTAGAGTCTTAACTGGAATATTTCTAACATTAATCTTTTTGTATTGTGCTGATAAACAACAATAACCCGACTTTCAGATGATATTTATTGTCTGTGATTGTGAGACTAAATTCCTCCACATTCTGGAACTTTGAAACCTGCAGCAGCTGTAGGAATAAATAAAAACTGAATCTGTTCATTTCCACATTATGCACATTTATTTATTCTTAATATCTCAGACTGAATGGTAGCTGGCAGTAAAAACAAACTCATCTGATCATTCTGATCAATACTTCATGATCAATATCAGGACAGATGTTATAACTCCAGCTGTTGCATTAGACTGCAGTTATTCAGAGAAATTAAAACATCACATTCCTCATAAAAACTAAATGGGATTTTTATTAAATAAAGTGTTGGTGAATAAATAGTGTAAAAAGTGTGAAGCAGCTCCATTAAATCAGGAGATGTGAGACTTCCACAGCATGGATCACCATCTGCTGTGTTGATTCATAGCTGAATGTCAGAATGAACTGAGCTAGAAAAGCTGCTTTGAGCTGCAACATTACGGTCTGACAATCCACCACCATCACAGTTTTCATCTGGAAGGATTTACTTCTAAGTTCTAATTCAACTTTCAGTTGGAGCACATTGCATTCACAAAGAAAAACAACGAAACCTTCATAGCAACATTTAATAAACCTAAAGCTTCCCTGTTGGCTCATTGGTGGAGTTTGTTACTGAGCATCTGAACCTTAAATCCAGTGAGACGACCATCTTCAGTCGAGGCCAGTCAGAGAACTTCAAGACCTTCCATCAGCTGGACCAGATGTGGCATCATCTCCCTCTGAACATCTGGATGACAGGAGAAAAGACAGAAATCAAACACAGATCACAGAAATACAATTTATTCACTTTCATCATTTTATAAAAGTAGCATGAACTTTATTAAAACTTGACAACATCAGTAATGAAAGTAAATGTTTTTATCTCGTGTTGAAGCTAAATTTAAAGTCAATTTTAATGACAGTTTATCCTGAGAGGAGTGAGAATGGAGCTTTTCTTTCCTTTTTACAATATTCCCTCAAAATATTCTGTTTATTATTGGCTTTAGAAGCATTTTTATTTACTTATTTATTTTTAGATACCTCAGACTGATGTACTTTGCTGGTTTGCAGATCATTTCATGTACAATGACAATAAAGATCTTTTATATATTATATATATTTTGCTAAAACAAGAACTGCAAACCTTCTCAACCATCTCTCAGGCTGCAAAATTCCAACTGCAACCAAGAATGATCTGATGTAGTTATTATTATAATCTTTACTGAACCAGCCCTGGAATTAATAAAAATCTGTATATGGATATGATTTTCTCTGATGGAACCACTATGGAAGCCGTAGTAACAATTAACTATCCTTTGAAGGGAAAGATTAGGTCTTCTTCAGGTGGATAAAACAATGCTCTCCCTTAAAAAACAAAAAAAACTGCATACAATAAAGTAAATGTCTTCTGCACTGCACACATACTACACTTTTGTATAACTCTGGATGTCAGAGTAAAGGCAGACAGATCCACCAATCAGCCACAACATTCTGACCACTGACAGCTGAAGAGAACAACATCCATCATCTTGTTCTAATGCAACGTTCTGCTGGGAAACCTTGACGTTCATGTGGATGTTTGACATGTACCACCACCTAAACACTGCAGGACAAACAACCCCCTAGTCTCCATGGCAACAGCAGTCCTTGATGCCAGCTGCCACCCTCAGCAGGACAAATTAAACTGCTCAGGAGTGGTCTGAGGAACACGACAGAGCTAAGCTGTTCACCTGGGTTCCACACTCCCCACATCCAGATCTGATGGAGCATCTGTGGGATGGTCCAGGATCAGCCTGGTCTAGGTAGGACCCACCCTGCAACCCACAGGATCCACAGAATCCACAGGACATCCCCAGAGGTTCTGATGAACCACTGGGTCAGAGGAGTTTTAGCAGCATAAAGGGACCAACACAGTATTAGTCAGGTGGTCATAATGTTATACTGTTATATTGTCATGCTGATTATATGATCAGTAAATGTTACCATCAATTATAACGTCCACATTGATCAGGGAAAAAAAACAATCAGTTCATTCAGAAACTGTGGGGTTAAACCTAAAAACACAGACCTCAACAGCAGTTTGTTTCAAAGCAGAACACCAGCTGGTTTTCACTAAAGCAGCTTTCAGAGCAACAATTAAATGACAGTTTTGTTCTCATTAAGTTCAGAGTCAGACAAAATAATGTATACCCATGTCAGGAAAAGAAATACTTTTATAAATATTTCATTTGTATAAGTACTTCTATACATACAGATACCTCTCACTAAGTTTGATCAAATCACGATAACTCTGTGTCCTGTTGTACGATGTTTTCCCAACATGGAGCATCAACAAGTGACGTCTACAACACAACAGAAATGTCTGGAAGCCAGTGGCCACTTTGAGCACCTCTTGTAATTGTAGAGGCCAAAGATAACTTTTATTAATCTCATGATGTCTGAATAAATTTGGTATTGAAATATTTATGCAAGTTTTTCTTTTCCTGATGTGTGTAAACATTATTTTGGCTGACTCTGTATAATGGGTTTCTGACAGGTCACCAGGCAACATCTTTTTATAATAATGACAAACATACCTGCATTCTACAGGAGTGATTTTCCTCATGTGCAGGTAAAGATGTGTGAGGAGCTTAGAGATGACAGGAGCAGGAGTCATCCTCACTAATTCAGCTTCCACCTAGAAACAGAAAGACCACAAACAAACACACTGATATACTCTCAAACGTTCAACCTCACAGCCTCAAAATATCTGTTTAGGAAGTGTTGTGTTTCTAAATTCTGCTGAAAGCATTGACAGACATTCTCTTACAAGGTTGTGTAAAAAGCAGCCTGTCCTCTGAGCTACTGAGAAATTTTCCTGAACAAAGTTTCTACATGTAAATCAGCTCAACAAAAACTAAAGCCTCAGTCAGAGATAACAGGTAGATCATAAAGAACTTTCTTTGTTAACTCAGACTTTCTGCTTCAACCTCACATAGAAAGGGGAGTTTAATTCGTCAGGTGACTGAAAATGAACGGTTTGTGCAGTTCTAGATCCAAAAGTAGGATGTTTCAACTCATGTTTTACTACAAATACATGCAAGAATAAATAAATACAATGACTGGTTGTTAGTTTATTAACTATTACTGTCACTTTATATACTGGATTGAACTTGAGCAGTGGAAGAGAGAAGGAATTTAATGAAATTATGGAGATTCAGAGAGGTAATGTTGCGCAATGTTAAGTTAAGCGCGGTTTAATTCAAACCAGCTGAATGTTAAACTTCAGTGCAGCTCAACGGGTTTCAGTTAACCTTAAAGTAAAATAACTTTTTAAAAGCTAAAATACACAGCAGAGAAATACAGGTTGAGAAGGTCATTCTAATAATGAGGACAGCTGCAGCAGCAACTTACACAGTTGTTAACTGTTGTTAAATTGGCAAGATATTCACAGATTCGGACTTCCGGCATCAATTTTTCATGAGATATACGTTGTAAAATCATAAACAATGCCTCTTTCCCATCGTTGTAAGCTAGATAATGTGCTACAAGGCCAGTTTTATCAAAAGTCGCTGTCTTTCAAGCTGCAGAAATAACATTGATGTCTATGAGCAGCTGGCTGTACAACGAGTGAACAGGGACCGTCTGCAAACAGCGAAGAGAGACACTAAACAAATATTACATTACTTAACTTTTATACACTGTAGTATCACCAAATTTACTGCAGCCATCATTTGTTTCCTGCTGGTCATACTACAACTCTTGGTTTGATGATAAATACAAAATCTGAATTTTACGGATTTTTTATTATTTTATTATTTTATTAGTCATAAAATTCAATAACTTCACTCTTGTTTACTGTAGTGTCACCAAAATCACTGGAGCCATCAGTTGTCTCCTGATTGTCATACTACAACCCTTAGTTTGACATTGAATAAAAAATCTGAATTTTAAGGAATTTTTATAATTTTATTAGTCAAAAAATTCAATAACTTCACTCTTATGTACTGTAGTGTCACCAGATTTACTGCATCCATCAGTTGTCTCCTGCTGGTCATACTACAACTCTTGGTTTGACATAAAAAAAAAATCTGAATTTTAATGAATTTTTATTATTTTATTATTGTTTTGTTAGTCATAAAATTCAATAACTTCACTCTTATGTACTGTAGTGTCACCAAAATCACTGGAGCCATCATTTGACTCCTGATTGTCATACTACAACCCTTGGTTTGATATTTTAAAAAAAATCTGAATTTTAAGGAATTTTTGTAGTAAATATAATTCAATCACTTTACTCTTAAACCCTGCAGAAAAAATAAACTCCATCCAACCATCAAAAGGTCCCACTGATCATACCTTCAGGTTTTTTCTTCCAAGTATTGTCCGTACAGTCCTTAACTTGGAAAATATTATTAGCTGTTTAACATCATGGTTTAAATGAATCAGTTAACGCTGCAGCCTTGTAAGAAGGCGTCTTACTGTCTTTCTTCCCAATCGTCAGTACTTGAGGAGACAGTCTAAACAGTTTAGTTTGGTATATTGGTGTTATCTGATCCTCTCTTTGGTGAGGATTCCAAGTTCCATTACTATTCAGTATCATGTATTTGGACAAACAGGTGCACTGTGGATCTAAAAATATAGCACAACATACATCAAGAGAAGAGCCATCAAAGCCAATTTACTCATAATCCTTAAACTTCACACACAAGCATGCACACTAAATAGTGTGCACAACTTCACATGGCAATAAACAACCAAAATAAAATAAAATTCAGTTACTTTTGGTCATTAATGTTCCACAATCTACCAAAAAAACTGGATGAGCACTTTTATCTGTTACAACAAAAAATATTTGAGATATATAACAACAATTTCAATACTAATAAAAAAATCCTTAAAATCATGAAAAATAGTTAAATATCAAACCAAGAGTTGTAGTATGATCAACAGGAGCCAACTGATAGTTAGACAGAGTGTAATCTTTATGCAGTACATAAGAGTGAAGTTATTGAATTATATTACTAATAAAATAATAAGAAAATAAGGGAAAAAATCCTTAAAATTCAGATTTTTAATTTATTACCAAACCAAGAGTTGTAGTGTGACCAGCAGGAGCCAACTGATGGCTCCAATAATTTTGGTGACACTACAGTATATAAGAGTGAAGTTATTGAGTTTTATTATTAATAAAACAATACTAAAACAATGAAAATTCCTTAAAATTCAGATTTTGTATTTAGTGTCAAACCAAGAGTTGTCGTATGACCAGCAGGAGACAAATGATGGCTGCAGTAAATTTGGTGACACTACAGTGTATAAAAGTTAAGTAATGTAATATTTGTTTAGTGTCTCTTCGCTGTTTGCAGATGGTCCCTGTTCACTCGTTGCACAGCCAGCTGCGCATAGAAATCAATGTTATTTCTGCAGCTTGAAAGACAGCGACTTTTGATAAAACTGGCCTTGTAGCACATTGTCTAGCTTACAACGATGGGAAAGAGGCATTGTTTATGATTTTACAACGTATATCTCATGAAAAATTGATGCCGGAAGTCCGAATCTGTGAATATCTTGCCAATTTTACCTAACTTACATATTTTAATACCTAATAGCGATAAACTGCAGCCATTACAGGGTCGTTCACAGGACTAATATACGATAGCTAGCGAACTAGCATTAGCTTACCCTCATATGTTGGCTAGTTCATATCCTCTTGTCTTCGGCTTGATACTGCTGCTCGCCTCCCAAACTCTCCTGTGTGTCTCCTCAGTGTTTCCACTCGCCGCTCTCAGCTTTCTCCGACTCTTCTATTACTTTGAATCTGACAGAAAGCCACAGACCGAGCAGCAGGTGAACCATCGCCTCCATGTCTATTGTTGTGTTGCATTTGTGTCGCACACAAATGACGGTAAAGGACCTTCGGTCCGCCGTGCTATGACGACACCACCCACGATGAGGTGGTACTCAATGTGATGGAAAAACAAGTAAACCGAGACGAGCCGAGTCCAGTACAGTAGTGGCGAGCCGTGCCGCGCCGAGTAGGTGCTAAAGGAAACGCTAAAGGAAACTTTGTCTTGCACCGCGCTGTATCAACATTTGGGGTAGAGGACCGAGTCTTTAGCGGTTGCCAATAAAGTTTGTTTAATCCAAACCAACGTAGAGGTGAATAGCGCCACCCAGTGTATCGGAATGTTCACAAGCTCTGCATCAATCCATTACCTGGAATCGATTTGCCTTGACTCGATGTGCAGAGTAACCAATCAGGTGTTAGGATCCGCCCACCGACTTTGACGGGCGACGTTGACAGATAAAATAAATTCATGACCCACTGCAACACAAGGATCATGAAATAATTAATTAGTGAAATAAATTTTTTTTTTACATAAAATGAATTGGTATTTTAATGAATTAACATATTTAATAACACATTTATGTATTTAATTCCAATTTTAATTAATTAATGAAATATTTAATTCCAATTTTAATTAATTAATGACATATTTAATTCCAATTTTAATTAATTAATGACATATTTAATTAATTATTTAATGATGTATTTATTTATTTAATTTTGACACTTTTAGTCCTCCATGTATTTCAAGTTTTAAAAAAAGTTTGTAGGATGTGTCATGTTGCTTTTCTCTCCACTCAGGAAAAGTAAATTTGCTTGTTTGCAAACAGCTGCGAAAATTAGATTTAAATGTGTACTGAACTAAATAGCTGTTATAAGTGGAAGCCTCTGTTTTGCTTCATAATTTTAATTCCCTGTTGTTGTTTTTTTTTTTGTTTGTTAGTTTGTTTGGGGTTTTTTTGATGAATGTGACAGAGTTCCATATTAAGTTTAAGGGATCTTTGCCTACCACACCTAATATACTCTTTCTTTGTCATTTCATTGTAGGTGCTTCCTTGATATCAACCCTGAGAGGGGAACAAAGGCCAGCCAGGAGAAGGTGATGTCCAAGAGGTCAGGGAAGCTGCTCCAGAAAAAGACATCTACTGTAAATCCTCATGTAGCCTCCCTTATAAAAAGACTCATGGACTCTGAGTGGGACTTCATGTAAACCCACAGCACCTCTCCACACAGGACCTCACTTTCACAAAGGAAAAGCCCAGTCTGCAACCAGATGTTCATGCTGTCATTCTAAGGTAACAAGTCTCAGTATTGTGTTTGGTTCAGTATAAAATACTTCAGTCCACGTGTCTCAGTTTTGAAGTTCCAGGTTTGTTCCATGACGTGGTATTTATTGAACATGATCATGAGTTATGAAAGACTGATTCTGAAGGCAGAGTACCTGAAATGTGATGTGCAATTTTTAAACAGATTGTTGACAACATGTTAAACATCATTAATTGTTTTGTAGATTTTATTTTGTAAGACTTGAATTACTTGAAATTTGTTAGCTGCTGAATGTGTTCAATGCAGTATTAAATAATTTAAATGATATATAGATATCTTTCGTTACAGTTCAGGAAAAATGGAAATCCAAACTCAGTGTACCCGAACTAGAACATGCACAATGGGAACCTATTCACCATGAGGAAATGATGCAAAGTTGGTTTTAATAAAAGCTGAATGTTGAAAAGTCATCTCTTGTCTGAGCCATTTCTATGCTATGCTATTTCCCGGGGCTTTCATTTTGAGATGTGACATTTTTAAATCATTAGTTTTCAGCAATGTTATCACTTCATATCATCACATTCTCTGATATCAATTTTACAGTAATAAACTGTTTATGAAGATTACAGTACAAACAGTAAAATAACAGTATAATGGCACCAAAATACTGACAGTAATATACTGTAAGCATAAACTCTAAACATCATAATACTGTAATATTTTTTACAGTAATAAACTGTTGTTGTAGGATACGGTAGGTTTACTGTAGAATAACAGTGCTCTGCTGGCAACTTTTGCTGCCAGCTCTTTACTGTGAATTTATGGGGAAATTTCTTGGAGTGTAGCATACAGTAAGAGAACAGCACCGGCCTGAACCCTTGACCTGTGCAATGAAGACATCTGGTGACTCTGTTCTGCTGTGGCTGCATTTTGCTTCCATGCTTTAGGTCATCTTGTCCCCCCAGATGTAAAGGTCACTGCAAACCAATACAAAGTTGTTCCAAGTGATCACCTTTATCCCACAAAGAAACACTTCTGTCCCGGTGGGACCAAACTCTTCAAAGATGACAATGCCCCACATGCATAGCACCAAAGGGTCACTGAATGGTCTGAATACAAAAATAACATGATTTTTTGCTGTCGTCTCGCAGCTCAAAGATCCCCAGTTCGTGTTAGTTTGCATGTTCTCCCTGTGCATGCGTTGATTTTCTCTGGGTGCAGCTTCCTCCCACAGTCTAAAAACATGCTGAGGTTAATTGGTAACTCTAAATTGTCTGTGTGAATATGAGTGTGATTGTTTGTCTCTCTGTGTAGTCCTGTGATAGACTGGTGACCTGTCCACGGTAGGTCAGCTGGGATAGACTCCAGCCCCCTCGTGACCCTAATGAGGATTAAGCGGTGTACAGATGATGGATGGATGAAATCATATGCTATGACCTTCACATTTACCAGATGTCAAGATTTTGAAGTCAGTGCTCTCCACCAAAATCATCAAAACACTAAATGATGGAAAATCTCTTCTCCAGTAGAGTTCCAAAGACTTACAGAATCACTGCCAGTGCACCGATGCTGTTCTGGCAGACACTTCCAAGACACTTTATGTTGGCCCATCTGTACCTCTACATTAGCCCCACTAACATTTTTCAAAACGACCTAGAAGCATTAGCAAGGTTAGCATAATTGAATGTCTGAACTGCATTAAATCTGCTAACTGAAAGATATTTCTCTGTGTTTGCATGTAAATATAAACCAATACAGTTGCAAATTATGTGAAGGCTGTATTTGGGGATTTTGCAGCAGCCTCTGTAGCTGATGTGGCTTCCTGTTTGCATATAGCTGGTTGCTTATATTATAGATTTTGCAACAAGAATTTATGGTTCAACCCCAGTAAATCACAGGTTTGAAACTACACACGATTTTAGTCATAGATTTCGGACTGGTTGTTGCAACCCAATTCATAAATTAATAGGAAAACCATTTCAGTTGATTTAAAAGCTTTACCACACTGAAAAACAGGTGCATGTGGGTCAAAGTCACCCATCAGAACAGTGCATTTCCCCTCCACCAGCTAGCAGAAACCAACCCGAGGTCTCAGATGGGGTAGTGTGCCATGACAGCAGACTACTGTAGATTATTAATAAGAAGGTGTGCACAGTCCCCTGGGTTTGCTTGGGAAGTCTGGCACGCAAACCTTCCAGTAGCTCTTAAAAAGGCTTCTAGGGAGGAGATAGTGCTGCAGAAGAAGGATGACAAGGGAATTAAGAGAAAGGCTGACTGAGGTTCAGTCTGGATTTTTTTGCCCTTCCTTTTTGAGTGTGTATTTGTAGCGATGGTAGCAGACACATGAAATATTTAGAACTTGGACGTTCGAGTTAATTTACTGTGACTTTCCTAATTGAAGCGGCGTGGCCAGCTTCAACACACACACTGTGGGATAATGGAAGGATAATAATGGCTTCCTTGTGGCTTGTGTAGGCAAAGATTTATGCTTCATTCAAAGATTAGACTTCACACAAAAAAATAAAAGCCTTTGTGATTGAGCAAGCTGGCTCGGATAATTAATTCCACCATTTCATCGACCCTTCTTCTCTTTATTATCTCTTTATCATAATTAATGTGATGTTATCCCCTCATGCCACAGCTGCTTCTGCAGTCTCGAGCTCTCAGTGCTCTTGATGATAATTGCTCATCCTGTCTTCTGCCCGGCTGTCTATCAGGAGCTCTGATTATCTCTGACAGCTTTTCTGATGTGCCCAGTTATAAGGGTGCCCTGATTATAATACAACAAATATTTAGATTTAGCTGCTGGATCACTTTTAACAGAACAAACACACAGCATCACTCTAGAGCTCATATCCTTGTGGGCGCCTCATTGGTAAGCAAAGTCAGAGCTGCTGTTTAGTATGGACAAGGCAAACATTTCAGAGAAGATGAGTTTTATTCATTAGATAAATGAGAAAGTCTTGAGTTCGGGCCAAAGACCTCATTTATATTTGGTGAATTTAGCGAGCCAAGCACTGAGTAGTCTACTGGCGCTGCTGCAGCTGGTAAGTTTTCTTGCTTATGGATTTCTGTTGAGACGTTTACCTTGAATTTTCAATCAGGAACAAAACGACCCCTTTCTTAAAAGCTGCTGCAGATGAATAATGCATTGTATTAACATGTGGTGAATTTGTCAATATGTCCAATGATAAGATATTTATACATTTGTGGCTGCTTACAGAAACTGTGAAGGGATGCATTTCATAAATATAAATGAATTTGTATGCAGGAAAACCCTCCACACCCACCTGGAGGAAAATGATACAGAATTCAGCAGCACAACAACTAAGTAGGCATTCAATCCAAGTAGCATTTTACAGGCCAAAAGATGTGTTTGGTCTTATTCCAGCTTGCCAATATGAGAGTCTTGCTGTATTCTTGGATAAAAGGTTTTAAAGTAAAGGCTCAAAAGAAGCTTTGAAGCAGACGGGCCATTAGTGCTCACACTGTCAAACATGAAAAATGTATTCTCACAGACCTTGAAGTCATTTAGGTAAATTGCATCCTTATAAAATGCTCCATGGTCCAAGTATTTATAGGAATTTTGCTCCTTCGTTGTCTCTAATGTCAGTGGCAGTGGATTAGTTCAACCATGAGATGGCAGTGAAGACCCACCACAAATTCTGATGAAAAGGGGAAACAGTATCTGAATAAGAGGGGAAATGATGAACTGATGAGCAGTGGAAAGTACATTAATTCAACAATTCTACTTTGATCATTTTCATTTAATGCTCTTTATATTTGTACTTCAGTGCCCTCAGAGAAAACAGTGCACTGTTTCTCTAGGTGCACTGCAACCCAAACCCTTTACTAGATGTATTTGACAGCTGCTGTGATTGTTAGATTTATGATCAGTTTATCTGATGCAATACACAAGCATGGGTTACACTACCTGACTCAAAAATACCAGAACTGCATGAATCTTACTCAAATTAAACAGTACAATGTTGAATATTATATTCACATATTTTATTCTTCTTTAAGCTCCAGGCCTGGGAGTTTGAGGGTATCTTAGCTGCTCCTTGCATTGCACTCTTTTGAACAGAGACCTCAGATGTCACTTGAATCTGACCACTGGAGTCACTCCTCCAGTTTGGGGGAGTCACAGCTCCCAGTGCTCCTGTTATATCACTGTGAACTTCCACATCTCTTCCAGTTGGTCTTGCATTACTTAATCCACAGCAGAAGCCTTACATCTGAATATGTCTGATTTAGGGCTTAACAACTAATCAACTTAAAATCCAAATTTGAAACTATGCAAGTAGTAAATAACAACACCGCAGTTCAAGTTATACACTACTGTTCAAAAGTTTGGGGTCACCCAGACAATTTCATGTTTTCCAAGAAAGCTCACACCTTCATTCATGTGCTAACATAATTGCACAAGAGTTTTTCAACCCCATTAGCTAACACAATGTAGCATTAGAACACAGGAGTGATGGTTGCTGGAAATGTTCCTCTGTACCCCTATGGAGATATTCCATTAAAAATCAGCTGTTTCCAGCTACAATAGTCATTTACCACATTAACAATGTCTACACTGGATTGATCATTCATTTAATGTTATCTTCATCGAAAAAAAAATGATTTTCTTTCAAATATAAGGACATTTCTAAGTGACCCCAACCTCTAATGGTAATGTACACTGTGGAACTAGTCTTGGTTCAGGAGGTAGACCCCATTTCTGTCTCTAAGATCAGACTCAAAACTGTCATTTCTGATGAAAGCTTACAGTTCCGGATAGCTCAGGTGACCTGGAACTGTCTAGTATGTTGTGGATGGTGAATGATTCATTCAAAAATAACAAATTTTTAGAGGAAATGAACTTAAAGCAGTCACTTCCTGAAATGATCCGTTGAAGTTGCAGTTCAGTTGAGCTCTGTCCATTTCGGGTGAATGGAACCGACTGTTATCTTTGAGAGTCAGGTACATCGTATCTCCGTGAGTGTATTTGCTCACAGATCACATCCCTGCCAGGCATACACTCCCCATTCTCAATAAAAAGAATATATCCTGCAGTCTGAAAAATGATTAATTTAAAGGCTGAACACTGTTTCAGATGCATGTTCAGTAACTCGATCACAGACCATACAACACAGTGAAAGAGAGCCCCGACTGACAATCAGCAGCTCAAACTGTTGAAAACAGACCCAGCAGAGTAACACTGATCCGCTGAAGACTTTAAAGTCATTTAAAACCAGCTTTCATCGCTGATACTGAATAATTTGTGTCTTTGGTGTGTTTGCCAAATCAATAGAACTTCCATTCCAGTTCAGTGAGAGCTGTTGGAGCTTGGGTCAACACTGAACAATTCAGTGAACAAATCTTTTGAACAAAACTTTTTAATGAACTGATTTTAGTGATTCAGGGAACTAGAAAGAACTGTGCATCACGAGAACTGTCCTTCAGTTATTTTGCTTTCTGCCCAGGCTGGTGGGAGACCTTCCAGGATTCACTGAGCACTTTCTCCTCTCTTTCCCTCTCCATGCATTTAAATAGCACCATTGCATGCCATTAACACTGTGACTTTTCTCTTTTCTTCTCACTTCCTGTCTATTTGTGCAGGTAGAAAGGTCTTGACCTTATTTAAAATGCCCTAAGAAGACTTTATGTTACGTTTTTGAGTTGTATGTATTAAAATATCCATCTCAGTTTTTTATTTATCAGGTTATAAATTATTACTCCACCAAGGAACAGCAGAGTTATGTGACGATTGCCGTATGTTTGTCCGTCTGTTTGTTTGTCTGTTAGCAACATTATTAAAAAATGGCCAAACAGATTGATATTGATATTTTCAGGAATGGTCAGAAATGACACAAGGACCAAGTGATTAGATTTTGGCAGTGATGCGACTTATAGTCTGGATCCAAGGATTTGTTAAAGATTTCTGTATCATTGCCAGATAGCAGCACAGCGTCACTGTAACTATGACAACAAGTGAACACTACATCAGCTGCCTGCTGATGATCACATGATTGCGATCCTACTAAAAATCTACCCCTGAGGACTTATTGGGACTCATCCATCAGAAATAATACAAGGAACAACTGATTAAATTGTGGGGGTGTATCTGAGTCCCATCAATTCCAGTCGCCCGCTACATATTTAGGTCACGCAATTCAACATCCGTACATAATGTACACATGCATAACACACGCCTGTGTTCAGCACAAGGTCATTTTGTTTGTGGGTACATCTATATTAAATGGACACATTCTATATTGCCATGATTTCTGCAACAAATTTTTTAAAGATTTCAGCCGTCAGAAATGATACAACGACTGAGCAGCCTTGGTGGAGTACTGCGCTCTCTGAGTGATTTTCTTATTTAAAATGCCTGAGGATGATTTTGTGGTACAGTTAGGTCCTTTATGCATTAAAATATCCATCTTATTGTTTTATTTATCAGGCTATAAATTATTATTCTTGCAGTTATCACCAAAACAACATACAGAGGATTGCAAAACCAGCCTTCATTCTACTTGGGCAGCACATTCGGATGCTTAACCTATAATAATCACATATGCTGCCTTTTATAATCCCAGCTGAACATATCTGAATCAGTAATGAATCATAGCAGTGACAGTAATAAAATCAATATTCACTTAAAATGGTCCGGTAAGCTTGTCATCTCTGACACCTCTTGTGGATTAGTTCTTCAGGGGGGGCAATTGCAAAATTTCTCGCCCACCTCTAAATTGTGTGATTCTTCCTCCAGACCCCCCGGCTGCGAGGAGTGATGATCTGTCAGGGTCTCCCACCTGAACTGAACACTTCATTTAGCGTCCCTCTGATATGGTGTAATGGCACAGAGAGGATCGATACAGAGGTGACAATGAATTAATACCACCTGATAAGCTATATGTGGACACTGAGGGATCCTGAGATTAACCAAAGAGAATTAACCTGCTGAAACTATGTCACCAGAGAGATTTAAAACCACGATAATCCACCGCTGAATTTGAAAACACTGATAGTCACTGATGCCAGCACCGATGCCAGCACTAGTCAGGTTATCTTGCTTTTTATCCACACAATCTCTGGATAATCTGTCCACAGCTTGAACAGTGGCCTAAAGACTGAGTTGTGCCTTCTTTCGTGGCTGTTTTCCTACAAACTACTGAGCTCTTACTGCTAAACCGGCCTCCTGGGAAGGTTATACACACAGTAATATAAACAGCTGCATTGCCTACTGTGCTGAGATATGAACAATTTTCACCCTCTGCCGTACCTTTTATTTCCACTTGAGCCCATGCAGCTTCCCCGGGAATAACAATCACACTAATGTGGACTAGTGTTTGAGCCTGAAACCTCCACCAGCTTGTTTATCTTTTTGGCTGAAACTCCAGCAGGAGGGAGAGGAGGACACTAATCAGGAGCAGTTAAATCACAAGCGTGCATGTTTCAATTTGTTGTTCCACTGTGGATTTACTGCAGATGAAGATGAATGCAGACAGCAGAGGTCTTCTTCCTCCTGCAGAGAAGTAGCTCCATCAGATGCACATGTTTCCATCAGCTCCTCTATCTAATGTTGCAGGTGCCGAGGAGAACTGCTGCAGCCAGAGCGTCATGTCTTCTCCTTCTACATAGCTATGCTCAAATGGAACAACAATGCTGAACAGTGTGAGGCTCCATTTCCATTCCTTGTTGATGAGGCATTTAGGAAGTCATGTGGGTGCAGGTAGAGAGGTGAAGAGGGAATCAGAGGAGAGAGAAAGAAGCGATGACACCCAATTTCCCTGCTACAATGACCACAAGCGTCACATGCAAGTCGGCCAGTTTAAATAGACACAAATTATACTGCGTTGTGACCCTGCAGGTCCAAATAAGATTAAAAAAAAGCAAACAAAAGTAGTGCAGACAGACGGCGCTCACACATCCAGTGGTTTCAGGTGATGCTGTGAGCATTTTGGAACCACAAACACCACTGAACATATCAGATGCTGTTACACCAATTCAGTCCTATAACTACATCTGTAGGACTCAAATAGATGTTTAATTTGACTTACTTCTTGAGGTATTGGAATTTGAGCTACAAGGATCTTAACAGTTTAGATTCTTGTTTTTATCTCTCTGTGTGAATGCAGTAATAATCCTGGGAGTCTTTGCATTGTGTATATTTGCTTTAATTCATCTTTAGCAGTGGTCACGTGTTCTGTTTTTAAAATCTTAATCCGCAAAGTTCCTGGTAACTACATGCTGTGGAGTACAAAAATGCATCAAAACCCCGATGTGAAATAATGAAGTAAAAGTTTAAGTACAGTTAAATGAAAAATACCTCAAAATTACTAGCATAGTCCTGCTTGTAATTTTCAGGACCTCAGAGGTGTTTAAGGTGCATCTTAATTATATATTTTTTACTGTCATATTTGCACAGTGGGCTTTTTATTCTATTGATAAATACGTATTATCTGCAATTTTCCTTTACATTTTCTCTTAATATAACTCTAAACACTTTAATTTTTAGTCAGTACTCCTGTGGTGCAAATAAATGCAGTGCAGTCAAATCTTCCAACCCAACAGGATTTAATCTTTAAGGAAGTACCAAAAACAGCAGCGATGGAGACTAACTAAGCATTTGTTCTTTTGATGCGTGTTCCCATTTTATGTTACTTTATGGGTCATTCCACAATTGGAGGACATCTGGGCTTCAAGGTTGTTGTTTTTTTTTTTTTTTAAACAAACCTTGTCTTTTACAGTTTTCTGCTCCATATTGATCAATAATAGGTAATGAATTATTAAAGGCTTGATTGGCTCAGCTTCCACATCAATGGAACCATTTTTATTCCATGTTTTCTGTGTTGTTTGCTAACCCTACTCTAATCCATGCTAATGTTAGCTTTTTCTCAGCAGTAGAAGCTAGATATTTAGCTGCTGTTACTGCTGACCAAGAGGACAAACTGATGGAAAACAGTCCACAGAATCAGTCTGATCCTGATAATATGAGGTACAATGAGACATTCAATCAATGCTGACAATGGGATGAAAAGATGGAAAATAGAAGAGAGGACATAGATTTGCTCTACACATTCTATGGAAAACTGTTGGAGGATGTTAATTTCATGTGATTCACTGTTTCTGCTTCTTCTACCAGCTAAAAGGTTCTGGTAACACAGTTGTGGGACATGTTCCATTCATAATAATTATTATTTAAAATATTAAGGTGATTAAGAAAATTTTCCCACAACTACAGAGACATCAATGAAAAAAATATTACCAAAAAAACAAGATTTAAATTTAATTTTAGCTGTTTTGTTTGAGATTCAATTTGGTCATCAGGGGTCTGGGACAAGAGAAAACTACATTTTAGGGGGAACTCCAGATTTATTTGATGTTTTTAAAAAATATTTTCAAACATCCTTTTCTGCTAGTTTTTTTTTTAGATTTTGTCTCAGGACAAGAAAATTTACACAGTAACTGCATGTTTTAGTATTTTGTACATGGATTATTTGAAATTGGATGGGTGGGACATAAAATGTCCTCCAATTCTGGAATGACCCTTGTACTTCCACTAGCTACATTTCAGAACTAAATATTGTACTTTCTACTCTACTTGTAAGTGAAGAGGGTTAGATGACTAAATCACAGGGAGTGGAAGCCTCTGCATTACACACCACCCACAGCAACGTCATAATACACACTCAAACAAGTATGCCATATAAAATTGGCATATTTTAACATAAACTATATATATATATATATATATATATATATATATATATATATATATATATATATATATATATATATATATATATATATATATATATATATATATATATATATATATATATAGATAGATATAGATATATATATAGATATATATAGATATATATAGATATATAGATATATATAGATATATGTACATAAAACATCAACCTGTTATCTGTCAAGCAATATATCACCAAATATTCATAATTGGAGAAATATCTTAAAACTGAAATCACATTTATGCAACAGAACTTTATTATTTTCTTCTCCCATTAATTCTGTTCTAGCATTCAGTTCATCTGGTTTATAACACTGTATATAAAGTAGTAAACTAGCTCCACTGCAGCAGCTACAACAGTAACATGCTGCTGACACACTGATCCTCCAATACTATTAATATCATCATATCATATATAATAATGTCAGGCAAATGAACCAAACAAGCACTTTCACTTTAGGTTACATTATGCTGCTGATGCACTTTTACTTAAGTAGGATTTGGTTTTTTTTGTTTGTTTTTTTAAATGCATGGCTTTAACTGAAGTAAAGGAGCTGAACACTTCACTCACACCTGCATACAGATCAGGCAGTTTTATTTATTTATATATAAAATGACACACATGACATGTACAATATTTCCATTTAATGAATGGTGCAGCCATAAAGAACACGAGTCTTGGAATTGAGTCTTGGCTCAGTGTGCACATCATAAATCATAGAAATATATCATTAATACAGCTGTAAATAATGGAGATGTGCAAGTTCTCTGCTACGTTATTCTGAGAAGAGTGAAGCATGAGATATAAATGCTTAAGACTGCTCTTCTGTGATTTTATGTCTATTTATTCTAGCAGCTTAATTGGTATCACTTGATTTAAACCCTCACTTATAATGTATAGGAGTATATAATGTAATGCATAAGAGATGAGGACATCAGTTCTGCCAACAACTCTGCTTATAAGGCATCAATAACTTAAGAATAAATGAATGCTTAATGTGCAATCATTATTATATGAAAGTAATTGTTTTCATTAAATGTGTATCTATTTTATTTAATACCTATTTATGAATCATTTATTTAAACAGCTCATACAAACTATAATTTCTGAATTGAATTTATTAATTGTTAATACATCAAGTTTAAGCTCTCAAAAATGAAGGCAATATTAATATAAAAGCTTTGTTGAATATGCTTAAATCTGCACTTAAACACCTTAAACTAACCAACAAAACCAACACAGCTCCCTTAAAGCAACATCTTACACCACAAGAGTGTGTCATATGAGGCATTTGCACAGGAGTCCCTGGCATGAGGAGGGAAAAAAAAAGTTTGTGGTTCCAGTGCGTCAGGCGGTGACTTCACTGTGAGGCTCTGCAGGAAGATCAGTCCTGACTGTGTGAGCAGAGAGACAGGAGCAGAGCTGCTTCTCTCCTCTGGATGCAAACTTCCACCAACATCCTCCAACATGCTTGAATGGAAAACGTGCTGGAGCTCCATTTGATGGCTTCTCTGCAGCATCACCATCGGGGCTTCATTGGGAGGAAAATGCAGTTTGACAGGATTCTATGGAAGTTTTTGGAGGATTTCTAGAGTGGGTCCTGTTGGGCTTGGGCCCCGCAGATTGTTGCATAGATTTTATTTGATTAAATTTTTTTAATGCTTGGTGTAATTCTCTTTAAAGTGCACAGAGCTACGAGGTCTTGTTATGGAAAACCTCACCATGAATAACCTGACGATGGAGAATGACACGTCGGAGCACCACAACCAGACCCTGGGTGTTTGGACCGACTACACACTCGAATACAAAGTGGTCAGCGTGTTTCTGGTGTCCCTCATCTGCGGGGTGGGGATCGTGGGGAACATGATGGTCATCCTGGTGGTCCTGACCACCAAGCACATGCGGACTCCCACCAACTGCTACCTGGTGAGTCTGGCGGCCGCTGACCTGATGGTGCTGACGGCCGCCGGGCTGCCCAACATCACGGACGCCCTGCACGGTCAGTGGGTGTACGGCTACGCGGGCTGCCTGGGCATCACCTACTTCCAGTACCTCGGGATCAACGCGTCCTCCTGCTCCATCACCGCCTTCACCGTGGAGCGCTACATCGCCATCTGCCATCCCATCAAAGCGCAATTCTTGTGCACTTTATCCAGGGCGAAGAAGATCATCATGCTGGTGTGGGCGCTCACGTCTGTCTACTGCGTCATGTGGCTCTTTCTGTCAGACACTAAAAAGTTGGTGTACGACAACGTGGTGCTGCTCAACTGCGCCTACAAAGTGTCCCGGAGCCACTACCTGCCCATCTACTTCACGGATTTCACGGTGTTCTACGTGCTGCCCCTGATGCTGGCCACGGTGCTGTACGGACTCATCGCCAGGATACTTTTCCTGAACCCGCTGCCTTCCGATCCCAAGGAGAGCTCCAAGAAGTGGAAGAAGGAGACGAGCCAGGGCGGGAGGATGATCAGCAGCAGCTCGTCCAGCAGCACCACGGCCGCCTCCCGCAGACAGGTGCGCCCCTGGCCGTTCATTCATTATCTGTGCGCACTCAGTGTTTGCGCACCGAGTGTGTGAATGGGAGAGAATGAGTCCAGCTGTAGCGCATTTTATCCAATCACAGAGAACTTAAGAGCGAGGTCACTCTGTCCCTGTCTGTCCACTTCTTATCAAGTCCAGATAGAGACAGATTTGACAACACTTGACCCATGCACTGAGGGAAAAACGCGTAATTTGTGAGTGAATTAATGTGATTACTTAGGAAAATCCTTTTGCTACTGAAGACAAACACTGGAATAATTTTTATACAGATATATATTTTGCAAAACACAATATATGGTATTTATTAGAATTATTCCTTGCGTTTGGCCAGCTTTGTTTTACATTCCTCCAAGTCTGGAGTCCCTCAGTCCTTTAAATATTTTTCCCATTTCTTTTATGACTTTTGTTTGCTTGTTACAGCTTACTGCCATGAGTCTGTCTTCCGGAGTGCAAAACGCAGCAAGATTTTTCAATGAAAAAGATGTGATCCATCTTAAAGAAGTAGCAGCATATTATAGTGTAGCTCAGAAGAAATGTACAGTATATTATCTTACAGGTGATTCCTGTATCCCGTTTTTGGGATAAATTAGATTGCCAAAAGATCTTTTTTAATTTTTTTTTTTTTTTAATTAACATTACATCCAACAGAAATCCAAATTGACTTACTTGGGATTTGGGATGATTAGTGCTGCATGAAAAGTAATGCCAATACCTAATCCAGCGTGTTAAAAACACTGTATCTAGCCAATGTAGGGTCACAAGCATATAAGACCGTTTTATAGGCGAAGTTGTGAAGCATCAAACAGAACATTAACCCCTTCAGCCCCAGGCTGTGTTTTGGAATTTCCACCTGATCAAACATCTGAAAGACCCAAGTGATCGATATGGACAAAACACATTAGGAGGAAGTTTAAAATACAATAATTCTCTTTTTCAGTGGGCCAGAGTGAGATTTAGAAAACTGTAACACAGATTCTCACCAAAGCTGTGAGTAAAGAGAACCCTTATCACAAATATTCAGTAAATATGGATGTTATTGAACCTGTTAGCTCCACCAATGGTCCGACCATTTTAACCGTGGCAGCCAGGAAGCTTCTAAAAATGGTGTCAGGTTGTGTTTCACCAACAAGTCTCAGGTCTCTGCAGGGATGACGTAATGGTAATGACGTGCAGCTAAATGCAGTCTCTATTATTAAACATTCTTTTTTAGAATTTTCCTGAAAAGCTCCGCAGCTTGCCTGCTTTTTGATATTCAGTGCACTAAAGTGTGGCCAGTGCTCATTCATTGTCGTGAGTGTCGTGGAGTGCAAACCTGGCCAGAACTGCATTCTTTTTCCTAGGAAAGAGATGTGATTCATCCTTTTAAAACTAAATAAGAACTAGGAATTCTTAGTTCAATTTTACCTCAAATAAGTGGGAAAATTGACAAGTGAATGGAGTCTTTGTTGAAAAACAAAGACCTCTGTTGTCTCAAATACTGGATATTCTGTATAGCATTAAATATCCATACTGCTGGATGATTTTCTTATAGGAGCTCATAGTATAAAAACCCTTTGATTTATGTTGCTCACTCCCATTTCAAAGCACGATCATTCATACAGTAATAAACACTGTGCAGGACAGTTTCATCGTCTTCCTTCTGTCCTTCTGTAAAAGAAAGAAAATAAAACACCCCCTCAAAGAGTTTTCCTATTCTGTTAAAAATAAAGCAGAATGCATTAAAGGCAAAGCCCCTCCATGACAGACACCAGAGCAGATAGCAGGGCGAGATGTTTGTTTATCAGATCAGGAGGAGAAGAAGAAGCCTCCCTGGAATGACAGGAGGTGTGGTACCCTGAGGCAGCTCCATGCTCTGTCGACTAATTCCAACTCAAATAGGCTCTTTTGTTTGTTCTTCATCAGTAAGGCTTATATTCTAACACACGCATTAATACGTGTTTCTTAGCATTACCAGCTCATCGTGGACAAAAGCAACAAGCCGCCCCACCTACCATGCGCCTTACTGAGTTACCTAAAGGTCAAGAAGTAATGAGGATCCAGGATTAGGACATGTGGCTCGCTGATGACACTGGCAGCGCCTCCAACCAATCCAGTTAGACTCACCTCCCTGCAGCTGAGACGCAACACCACATAAATATGGATCCTATTAATCAGATACAAGTTTCACCTCAAGATTTTCACCTGGTAATTATATTAACAAATCCAGGTTTTGTTAAGTTGCGCAAACAAATCTGATCAGTCCTCGCAGCAGCGTCTGAATAAATAATGACTGGCTTATGAGAACTACAAAGGGATGATGTTACACTTGCATTACAAATGGGGTCACTATTGTTGGTAATGAACCTAGAAGCTGAGTACGTGTAAATTTTGACTTTACAAATTCTGTGCAGCTGCCTTTTCATACATATCTCTGACTTTTTAATTTCCCTGTGTTAAATTCCAAGTGTGATATAAATATTCAAGCATGGCCCACCTACATGCACAGACAAGAGTCCTTAACTGAATGCCATATCAATAGAGAAATTAACTGATTAACAAATTTGTCTCTTTCTGCACAAAGTGAATACACATTAGAAACTCTCTATGCAGAGCCTACTGCAAGTGTGCTGGTATCTAAGGTAATTTGCATTCTGTGTGACTCCAAATTTAAACAGTAGACCCAAAATAGTCTAAAGTGACAAAGCTTGTTTGACAAGTTTAAGGATTTACCCAGAGGATCAGGAAGTTATATTTAATAAAGGATGCAACCTGCAATCAGCAGGAAAGGAGCTGTGTGAGATTAACGCCCGCCAGGTGGAGCAAAGTCAGTCAAGTCAATACCAATTAATTTGTCAACTTGGATAGGTCAACTGAGCCAAGAGAAATGTAAAGAGACTCTTAATTTAACAGTACATCATGTGGTACACTTACCAAAGGGATGAATGAATGGTCTTTCTGCCCACTGAGTGGATGCTGAAGTTCTTTTGCATTCTGCATGAGCGAATGTGCCAAAGCTCATATTCCCAGTTGTGATTTTTCAGCTCTGACTGTGGGTAGAAGTTGGGTCACAAATCATATTCCCAGGAAACTAAAGCAAAATGACTCATCTGTTTAGTGCCTCTTGTCCATATGGATGCATGCAGGGTTTCTCTGGCTTGTTCTAGCAGAACAGTATTGGAAGGGTTAATGGTCGAGACAAAATGTTGTGGACAACTTTAAATCCCCCCCTGATGGGAGGCGCATGACTCTCAGCAGGAATTCAGGAGATCTCAAGTGTCTTTCCAACAGACGGTCAGACTAAATGTACTTTCAGAGCATCAACTCAAGGGGAGTGACATAAAAATGCATTTCTGATTTGAAAGAAATCCTGAAAGGGTCTTCATAGGGATCTGTGAAAGGAAACAAAGTTGAAAAGTTGTGTATTATTCTAACTTATACTGCTCTCCTGCCTGAGCTGTCTTTTTAAAAAATTTTTACTAAAACCTTCTGAAAACCTTGACCTCTTTTGATTGCCTTTTCATGAAGATGTGTAAAAGTTGTGGTAAAGGGATTGAGCTTTTTATTTTTCTTGGCTAGCTGGGCCTGTAGGATCTGATTTGAATACTTTGTTGGTCTTGAATGCATCCCACTGCGAAGGCAAAGGTGTTTCCTGCTGGCTGCTGATTGTATGACACGTCTTTAAAAAAGTCAACTCACTGACGCTCTGATGAATGTTAAAATGCATCAGCAGGGCTTCGTAAATAAATAATGACGATATGATCAACACACACTTAATTCATTTCATTACAAAAAGGGCCCCGCCTCTTTTCTTGTTAACCTTTAGATAACTTCTGGGGTACACAAACTATGAATACTAATTCTAGTAGAGCGGTATTTAGTCTGTCAAAAATTCCACTCACATCATCAATATTTGACTGGTGACATGGTATTCCCCTGTGTCTGTCACAAACTCTAAAGTTGTAATCCATCAGATTGTCTTGTAAATTTGTGAGACCTGTGACAGTTTGGTTTAATATTGCAGCAGCTGTTTTGTCAAAAATATAGCAGAAGAACAAGTCATGTGTCAGTTTATAGCACAACCAAACAAAGTCCTGTTTTTTGTTTTTTTTTTTAATGAAGAAATACCGAACTATCAGCTTTTTGTCATGATTATTTGAAAAATCTGCTTTCATGCTGCACATGGCTCAAGTGGTTTTCCACACAACAGTGAGTCACAGCAGAGTCTGTTATTTAGCTTTTAGCAGTTGGAGGTTTGCAGCCTGTCAACAGCAATTCTTCAACTTGCAGCACTTGTTGGCTGCTACTTCTTGTTCTGTTACTCCCTGCAATATTTAATCATAGTTTGCTGTCAAATCAAGTCGAAACTGACAGTTTGCTTTGTGCAGATGCATTTTTGACAAATGATCGTGCTAAAATCTGTTACGAAAACATTGTTTTCCGGTGGCTGCTTCACAAGAAAAGCCTCCATGTTTCACCATTGAGTGCTTTTAATAAGAAGCAGCAGGAAATGCTTGCTGTTTAGTTCTGCAGAAAATCAGACTGATATTAGTACGATAAAAGTCCAGGCAGCACTGGTTTACATACACAAGTCCAGTACTGCTATTGAGAGAAGTGTTCACAAAACACAAATACGTTTGAGTTCTTAGTATTTTCTGACTATTTACACTACCATTCAAAAGTTTGGGGTCGCTTAGAAATGTCCTTATTTTTGAAAGAAAAACATTTTTTTTTTCAATTAAGATAACAATAAAGTAATCAGAAATACAGTCTAGACGTTGTTTATTCTAGCTGGAAACGGCTGATTTTTAATGGAATATCTCCATAGAGGTACAGAGGAACATTTCCAGCAACCATCACTCCTGTGTTCTAATGCTACATTGTGTTAGCTAATGGTGTTGAAAGGCTCATTGATGATTAGAAAACCCTTGTGCAGTTATGTTAGTACATGGATAAAAGTGGGAGTTTTCATGAAAAACATGAAATTGTCTGGGTGACCCTAAACTTTTGAAGAGTAGAGTATAGTGGTAAAAGCAGTGGTCAGTTTCATGTAAATCTTCAGGATGAAATATATTTTGACAGTGGGAGAAGCACAGGTGTAAATAAAAAATGATGCTATATTTAATTTCGGTACATCTGGTTCAGGGTCTTAGTCTTGTGCGTGCTGGTTCGCTGTCACTCTGTCACGTCGTACTGGGAATAGAACAGAGTCACTGCTAATGCTATTACCAACACGTGCTTCATCTTACTATGACAATTAGATTGCTGTGGAAAAGGCCTGAACTTTAGTGCCTTGTTTTGCAGCTTAAGTAGACCACATGTGTTTGGAAAAACACTTAGGGTTCTATTAATCATCCTGCTTTGTTTGTTTTCATTTGGTGGCATTTTTAACACGTGACTGATTTTTGCCAGGTGACAAAGATGCTAGCTGTGGTGGTGATCCTCTTCGCCTTACTGTGGATGCCCTACCGCACCTTGGTGGTGGTCAACTCCTTCCTGGACCGGGCCTACCTGGACACCTGGTTCCTGCTCTTCTGCCGTCTGTGCATCTACCTGAACAGCGCCATCAACCCGGTCATCTACAATGCCATGTCCCAGAAGTTCCGCGCTGCTTTCAAGAAGCTGTGTCACTGTGGCCCTCAGCGCATGGAGAAACCCGCCTCCTACAGTGTGGCGCTCACCTACAGCGTTATCAAAGAGACGTCCAACGGGGAAAGTCCCGACCACTTCACCACAGAAATGGATGAGCTGCGCACGCCGTCGGATCAGTACCTTCCTGCCAGCATCCTGCCAAGTGCCAAGAAGAGGCCCTATGAGGAGCCTTCGCTGTCAGGCAGAGATGTCAAAGCCTGACTAGAAACCAACTTTCCATCTAATGAGAGCATGACAGAGACTGACAGCTCCAGTATGGATTCGGTCAAGTTTTAATTAAAAGTAACCACACACTTCCAGTTTAATTTCCCCAAGGTGTTTCCTCTTGCAAATATTTCTTTTATTTGACAAGGCCATTTGCCTGATGCTAAATTGGATGTAATGAGTTGAGTTGGATATACTTAAGGCGTATTAGCCTTTTGTACAAAACTAGTGAATAGATTATGAATTGTCACAATTTACTGATAGATCCGTATCGATGATTCTCAACTCTGAAGAGAAAATCTCTGCCTCTGTTTATTGACTGAAAAATAGGAAATTTTAATTATTAATGTCACGCACCCATCTCCTATGATTTGTGAGAGACACCTTTTGTATAAATCTTACCCTAACGTTAAAAGATAAACTTGTATGAGAGCAGTTTGTTAAAAAGTTGCACGGTTTGTTTGGTTGCAGCAGACGGCTTCTTCATTTCTCTTCCTGTCCACTCTAAACAGAATCACAGTGTTAAATCAGACACTACATTAGCAGTCAGTCAACAGCAAGAAGTTTCAGCAGTGGGTGTCGTATGTCTGGGTGAAAATGCAATCGATATTTTGAGAAATATCCGCTAAAACCTCCTGCCATTACTGACCTTCATAGTGAGTTTCAGTTCACTGTTTTGCCCACAGTTTAACTGTTTGTTCACTCTCAGCGTTCACATAGCGACGCTTTAAAACGAAAGACTCTTAAACCCCACTTCACGCCCCCCACTCCACATCAAACAGCAGAGAGACTAAATTAGCGGCTGCTGCTGGGAAACACAGCGGAGCATTTAGCAGGAACAGGGTCAGACATTTGCCCCAGCAGTGACCTTTTGGTAGAATTAATATTTGCCTTTCCAGGTGACCAGAAACACACTTTCACGACCTCCGAATGACCAAAACATTTTCTTGCAGGCTGTTTTTGAAACCACTCCCTTGTTCACTCATTCACTACTGACCCTCTACACATCATCAGCCAAGACGTTGTTTTTACCTCATTTATCCGCTGCAGCTTTTTACTGCTCAGCTGTTGCTTTCTATTCAGCTAACTTTATGAATTTCATTATTCTGGGAAAGGGGCTGTTTCTGTGACCAATGTTGGATTTTGTTGCATTTTTTCACAGAAAAGTAGTGTAAGGGATTACAGTTTGACATTCAGGGATTACACACTACTTCTAAGTACTAGTAGTCCAGTATAGCTCTGTTACATTGACAATCTGGGGGACAATTTATCGATAGTTTTAGAAAGGGTTGATATCAGGTATCTGTTAACTTGGTGCAGGAGATGGAGGTATGGGAAAACCAGCAGCAAAAGAGAAGAAAAACAGTTTTAAAATGATCTTATGGTGTATCTTATTAGCTGTCTTGGTACCGTTACACACTGGTAAGGACACAATGTAGAAAGGGTTAACTAGCTACTGCTGATCAGTAAATACCTCCAAAACTACATGTTGGCTGAAGTTAAACCATGTTGTTCTTTTTCTGTGTGTGTTGACAACTTAAGATGCAGCCTGTGTGTGATGTAAATGCAAGTACTTCTTATGTTGAGTAAAGTAACTGAACTGAATTATTCTTAAATGAGAAGTATGTATGTGTTGAACATTTTTTTATCTGCCCATATGATTGGTTTGAATTTTCTCTGTTGGGATTGTTTGCAAGGAGTGCAACTTCTTAATTGTATAAGACTTTCTCCTTTCCTTATCAAGGGAATTTCCTTTCATGTTTAAATTTACTGTTTACTTTGTATCTCCCACCTCTAGGATAACACTTTAGCTTCTCTACTGTGTGCAGATATTACAGATGTAGCAAAAGTCCTCTTTTTGTGCATCCCCACCAGACAATATGTAATTCAAATGAATCTAAATGCACACCTCCATGACCTTTAATCTAGATACTAGAGAGAAAGCACAGATATAGAATAATGTGACCTTTTAAAAAGGCCCAGCCAGAGAAAGGGACAGATATAACACTCAATTAAGCCTGATGTATCAGTTTAAAATCACCTGAACTCTAATTATTCCTGCAGGAATGTCAGTCTTAATAGTGACAGACACACCAAAGCCTTGTTTTGCTTTGCTCTCCGTTAAGACGACATCTGTAGGTTCACTGTGGAGAACCTGTGAAGGCCAGTGTATCATAATGAGGGTGAAATGAGTAGCTCTGATGTGCCGACAGAGAGGCTGTTTGTTAAAGGGTCAGATAACTGGCGTGGCAGTAACTCACTGATAATGGCTCAGACTGCAGAATGCAGCACTTTTCTGTGATTTATCTGCTCAGCAAAAAAATCAAAAAATAAAAACCCACAGAGCAGTGGTGGAATAATTAACTAGACTGCAACAAAGTGCAAGACTTCAGTTGGTGCAATCCACAGCATGTACATAGCTCACCCTGCTATTAATGGAAGACTTTCTGCTGTTTCTTGGAGCATATATGTAAATTGAGCAGCACTCAGAGGGAATGAACACTTAGTGAGCTCAGTGAAAAGCACCTGTTTCTCTTTGAAAAGCAGTCTTTTTTGTCTATATTGTAAAGTTGCTTCAAATTGATTGTGCAGTGCAATGTGAAATTCATTGAGTATTGTGTTTTCAAATGTGTGCCAGCGAATGCATTTGTCAAATAATAGCCCATTTTCATCTATCGTTCCATCAGCGTGTGTGCTGCCATTCCAAACCAGTTGGTGGGAGGTAATCTCCAAAGTGGAACAGGTGAGAAAACATGAAAACAAAAACAGTTCGAAGCCTGTAGTGTAATGTGATGTACCTCTAATCTGTACACTTATTAATCTACCACCTTGTTCTCAGCTGAAATGTGTTTGATTTTTGGACAAACTCCATGCAGTTGTGTTGGAGATGTGTTGTGTTCTGCACGGCGCACAGTTCAGAGCATGAACACAGGCTTTTGTGATGTGGATACAAAACTTGATACCTGATGTATTTCCATCTGAAGCAACTGTTTGTGCACGTTGCTGTCTTGAGGTAGCTTTTCTCTGCTCTTGCTGTTTGATGGATTGTTTTGTATTTTGTATTGTTCTTTGTCTACAATAAAGACAGCAATTACAGCGCCATGGTGGATTATTACCACATTTTGATGTCTCATACAGAGCACCCCTTTCTGGTTCCCAACTCTCCACACTGCCACCACTACTGATCTATTATCAGCAGTCATTGACAAAACTGCTGCTTCCAAGAAGCTGTCATGAATCGGGGGTAGATAGATGCTGTATGAACTATGGCCACACTGAGGACATCGATCACGGAGGTTGATGCTTCATTCTGAAGTCACTCGCCATGCGGTGACCTGCCTTGACACAAATTCATCTCACTGAAGCTATTAGACGCCAACTGTACTCTCAACACAAACAATGTGACACCCCCGCTCAATTTATGTTCAGCCACCATGGGTAATGTTACTCTAAATATCTGACTCATCAAGCCTCCCTCAGTTTTGTTAAGTGAGAATGCTAACACTGAAGTACATATCATAGTAATTACCCACGCAATGCTACGGAGCTGGAAAGAGCTTAATGTGCTGGGAGAGAATGCCCTTGGAACACAGAGGCACTAATTGCCATCTGCTGTAACGTCTCATCAGCGGTGTGTGATACAGCTGGAAATTCGAGTGCCACACGTTTTATTTTTCAGATTTTTAATATAGACGCCAGTGAAATCAATCTGACTACCTTACAACTTAAGCACAGAAGAATCCCATAGGCACCAGCAAGTCAATACACTGATCGCTAAAACTGAGAAAAAAAAGTAAGACTACACAAAATCAGCCTAACAACAGTAGGCAAAATGAACACAGGATGGAACAATGGCTTGTTTTATCTTTACCAATGGTGTGTCGTAGAGGATAACAACGGAGGCCTATATAAAGATGAATGAACCCTCCACGATGACACCCATTGTTTTCTGTAAACTGGTTTTCAAGTGAGTCGTTCTGGTGGCTAGAAGGATTCTTGGCAGTGCTGGACTCCTCCTAACTCTTGGTTAATCCAAAATGGACAACGAGGTGGAGCATGAATGCAGCTAAGGCAGACTGTCAAACATCTTTGGGCTGTGGACTGTCCTGCGATATCAGCCACATGTCAATCAAATCAGCCAAACACTTAACTTTACATAACTTTAGGGACCCAGAGTACTTTTGAATCAAGCTGTAAATATGTTTATTTCAGTTGTAAAGCTGAACATTTTAACATGAGGCTCACATCCAGCTGCCACTCTTTGCTTTTTGTTCCTGCTTCATTTTTTTCCTGTTTTATTTCCTGTTGTGTGTTTTTGTAATTGCTGCCCTAATGTCCTCCATCTGTGTGAGATTGTCTTCCCTGGCTCAATGTGTCTATACTCACCCATTCACTCATGTTCTTTGTCAGGTCATTTTATGTTGTCCTGATGGCATTACAGCTCCTTTTCTCTGTACGATCTTCCCTGTGTGCCTGGTTTGTGAGTTTGTTGTGTTTCTTTATTGTTTGATTTGTTTCATATATTGCATGCTTTTATTGTCTGGATTGGAGTTATTTTTGGCTGCTCCTCGTGCATTTGTTTTATCTGGACTGTGGTTCACTTTTTGCTCAGTTTACTCCTGTGTTCAGTGTCTGCATTTTGCTTTCTTCACTCACTGTTTTTCCATTAAAATGAGGGCCAATAAGAATCAATTTTATTTAAAACCAGCCTCAAGTGGTCATTCTGCAATTCTTGACATTTCATTTTTAGCCACTGGATAACAACCAACACAGTATCAAGGATGCACCACAACGTCCAGACAAAAAACAGCATAATAGGTTTTTTTCCCCCATGTAGACAGTGTGGCCCTACATTGGCAGCATCTGTTTGACAGTCCCACACTTTTGCCCCAACTAATGCATCTCTGTAACAGAGAATTGTCAGTAAATGCTGTGCAAACATGCATGGTTTCCAGGGGATAAATCATGATGATGTAGACAACCCTATGTCTTATTTTTTTTTTTCACAGCTTTGTGAGGTCCATATTTGTGTCTCTTAGTAAAATGTCTTGACAATTACTTGAAGTTTTCTACAGACATTCACACTCCCCTAAGGATGAACTGTAATCACTTCAGGTCACAATTTTAGTTTGTCCAGTACTTTTTAAATGATGAAATACCTGCAAACCTCATGACATTCTCATCAGCCACAGCTGTACTTTGTGTTTAGAGCTCATTAGCATGGTTGAATTTAGCACGCTTACCTGAGATGATGACTATACCTGTTAGCATCAACATGTTGGTATTTAGCACAAAGTGCCACTGTGTCTAAGTGTAACTTCATATCATCGCTGTAAATCTGTAGTCTTGTTTGTCATCAACAGTTTCTGTTATGTGTTCAACCGAAACACAGTGAAAGCAGAAAATAATGTTTTAATTAAAGTTTTAAGTGAACTTGCCATGTTTTGCTGAGGAAAATTCAGCAAAATGAATCACATAACCACATTGATCAGTCGTTCAATCAAGTCTACCCACCGTGAAAGAAACAGACAGAGCCCACTCTCATGGACTAGTGATGATTAATGCTTCCTGGTTTAGTTTCATGTATAAAAGCTGCCGTCTGGTGGGAAATAGAAATCACTCAGCGACACTTATCAATCAGCTAAGTCAGTCACACAAGTGTAAAAGACCGCAAGTTATTATTGGTCAGGGATCAGTATGTGATCACTAACAGGTCTATGCAATCTATAAACCTTATCTGTCAGTGAAGAAAATTAAAAGACAGAACTACTGTGTAGTCTGACTAAACTAGACAAGCAGAACTACCCATTCCTAATTTGTAAATCGATATTAAACAACGTTTTCTTTTATTTGATTCTTGAATATTAACAAACTAGGAACATTTCATGTCCAAGGGAAACCTTTTGTCTAAATAGTGGAGCAGCAAGTGATACCCAGTTTTAGAGACTAACCCTGCTTCTGAGTAGTGGAGCCAACCCATTACCTCTCCACTGGCAGAACCCCTTACAAAGCAGAACAGAGGAAGTGAAATATGATTGCAGTGCATCATACGTCAGACAGACAATTAAATATTATCTCCCAAAACTGATGGTAAAAGAAGGTATGACCAGTTTTGCACCTCATGCACATGGCTGACTGCAAAAAGAGATTTTTGACTTTGCACTCAGTGGATAATTTTAAACTGCATCACAGGTCTGGCACCGAAGCAGGATGAGAATATCCCATCCAGTGCTACCCTCCCAAGGGTAATCATTTACCTCTTCACCTATGTCTGCGATCCAGGTGCTTTTCAATCATGTCATTGATGGGAGATCATTTGTTTTGGGCCATTTACATGCCAGTCACATCAAAATGAAAGGAAATATACTAGGAAAAGGTCAAAATTCAGTTTCCACATTCATATAGTTCAAAGGTGAATAAAAGCTTCAGTCTGCTGTTGAGCTATGGTGATGCAAATATTGAATTATAATAACTGGTGCTACCTTTAAGAAAATGTGTCCCTAAGCAACAGATTTATCCTCAGCCTCCCATGTATGACCTTTAAGTGAAAGATCTTTAGACCCTGCACTCTATACGGAAGCATGATTGATCCATTAGAGAAACAGCTGAGCAAGTGCTGCCAGAGGACAGAAATATTACTTGCAATGCAGACACTGTATATTGTTTCTAATTCAAGGTTGTTGAAACACTGCTGCTATCTACACTTCCTTCAGTGTATTCAAACCACATCAAGGTAGAGCTACCATAGTTTTCTTCGAAATTGTATATTCACCCACTAGATCTGGACACATCTGCCCAGTTAATCTGTGAACAGCAGTGATGCTAATTAAGATTCACTGGCCGAGGAGAACCATGCTAATTTGGCAAGGAGTTTGAAACTGGTGAAAGGGTGTCACGGTGCAGGATTGAAGTGGTCGAGAGGATGAGATATCAGAAAAAGGCTTCAGCAGCAAGCAGCTGCTCCAATGAAATGATTCAGGCTCTATGATTATTATTTATTTCCTGCCTCTGCCTTCCAGCTCTATTCCATTTGGAGTGCTGTACAGTTTTATGTTCTTTTTGACGATGAGGAGCAAGAAGGAAAATGACCGTCAGCACAACGCCACCAAATTTACATGGGCAAAGAACACCGCTGTAATGATTTTCCTCTCATGCAGATTCCAGCTACTCGCTCCAACTGTGAATCATGGCTCTTACTCCATCTCTAGAATTCATTTACATTTATCCGATTTATTGAGTCATTCTTTACATAATTAGACTCGCATAGTATCAGCTGACTGGCTTTTCATTCTGCAAATCTCTGTTTTGCCATTTTTATAATGTACAGCTAAACACAGCTGACAAAAGTTAGTCCATATTTTTAAATGCACAGTAAAGCTAATGTTTTTGAAACCCTGTAAAACCCAAATATATATTTTAAAAAATGAGCAAAAATAATATATACACTACCTTTCAAAAGTTTGGGGTCACTTAGAAATGTCCTTTTTTTGGAAACAAAATCATTTTTTTCAATGAAGATAAATTTAAATTGATCAGAATTACACTGCAGACATTGTTAATGTGGTAAATGACTATTGTAGCTGGAAACGGCTGATTTTTAATGGAATATCTCCATAGAGGTACAGAGGAACATTTCCAGCAATCATCACTCCTGTGTTCTAATGCTACATTGTGTTAGCTAATGGTGTTGAAAGGCTAATTGATGGTTAGAAAGGCCTTGTGCAGTTATGTTAGCACATGATTAAAAGTGGGAGTTTTCATGGACACATGAAACTCAAACTTTTGGATGGTAGTGTGTATATATATATATATATATATATATATATATATATATATATATATATATATATATATATATATATATATATATATATATATATATATATATATATATATATATATATATATATATATTAGTCCTGTCAGATGATTAAAATTAATAAATTAATCACAGGGTTGCTGTGAATTTATTTAGATTAATCACAATTAGATATCATTCATATTTTATCTATATTAATTGCGTTACACACACACACACACACACACACACACACATATATATATATTCAATTTTATTTATATAGGGCCAATTACAGTCAAATTGTCTCGAGATGCTTTACAGAACCCATATGCCTTTTTCTGCATCACTCTGAGACAGGATGTTCCTGATTTTCACAATATTTCTCAGGTGGAAAAAGGAAGTCCTACAGATTTGCTTTATGTGTGAGTTAAAGGACATGTCCTGGTCAAAGATAACTCCGAGGTTCCTCACAGTAGTACTGGAGGCCAATGTAATGCCATCCAGAGGAACTATATGCTTTGAAAGCAATTTTCTAAGATGTTTGGGGCCAAATACAATGACTTCAGTCTTGTCTGAATTTAGTAGTAGGAAATTATAGGTCATCCAGGTCTTTATGTCCTCAAGACAATCTTGCAGTCTGGCTAGCTGATTAGTTTCATCTGGCTTCATAGATAAATACAATTGAGTGTCGTCAGTGTAACAGTGGAAATTAATACAGTGCTTCCTAATAATATTGCCTAGGGGAAGCATGTATAATGTGAACAGTATTGGTCCTAATACAGAACCCTGAGGAACTCCATGATTAACCTTAGTATGCTCAGAAGAGTCATTGTTGACCTGCACAAACTGGAACCTGTCGATAAGTAGGATTTAAACCAGTCCAGTGCTGTCCCTTTAATGCCAATACAACGTTCTAGTTGCTGTAATAAAAGTTTGTGGTTGATTGTGTCAAATGCGGCACTAAGGTCCAACAAAACAAGTATAGAGACCAGTACATTATTTGACGCTATGAGAAGGTAGTATATATATATATGGAGAGAGAGAGAGAGAGAGTAAAAATGGCAATAAAAAAACTGATATTGTATCTCTGCAACAGTGGGTTTAACAGGGTTTTTCCCCCTCAAATTGTAACCTTAAATCTAGTTGTTTGTCAACCAGGTTCAAAATGTGCATATGAGGAGGAATGAGAGCGTTCACATCTAACGTTTCCCTCAGCACTATTCTGTCAATATTTTAATAGTTTGAACCCTCATGGGGGGTATTCATCATCAACACACTCCAAGCCAATTAAGGTGGAAATGTTGCCTTGAAAACATTGTTTTCATGTAGTTGCTGAGACTGACAAGCTCAGCAAGAAACACACTGCACTTCTACAAGAATCCCTTGTTGAGAAAAAGCTTTCACGCTTGAGTTCACAGAGTCTCGCATCAGCACATAATCATTACTGTAGGATGAGCTATTGAGTCCCTGTACGCAGGTGTTAAAACAGAGGAAACAGACAGATCAAGTGTGGATAATCAGGCTTCTAAACATGTTCATCATCCCACCTCCCAGCCTGCTCTCTGTCCCTACAGGCATGCTTTCATTCAGGTAAACTACTGAACTTGAAACGATCTGGTTCAGTCACAAAGAACCAGCTTGTTACTGCCTTATGATCGCCCTAAGCAGCTTAAACTCCACGAGACAACGAGGGTTTAAGAATAGTAGTTTCAATATTAACAATGAAAACGCAAACCTTTAAACCTACAACCTACTCAAAGTTTCTGAGGTGGCTGTTTTTATGAAACACATAACAACAAAAGACTGTAAATACCAACACGGACTACCTGAAAGCTTAAATAATGAGGACGGAAATCATGGAACCTTGTATTGATATGGAGAAGGAATTAAGTCATTGTACTCAGAAAGAGATTTTAATCATAAACTTTTTTCTCAGAAAAACAAGTAGAATCAATTCAATCAAGTGAGACAACGGCAGTTTTATCTGAGATAATAAAAATTACTAAAGAAAAATCCCATAGTAGATATTCCCAGCAGCCTTATCTTTTCATTTTAGTTTTCCTACCTTTTGCCTGCTGTTTAGCTTTTAAATGTTCAGCCTCAGTAGGTTTCAGGTGCAAACAATAACATCCACGTTGCCTAACAGCTGTGTTCTCATGACCTAATGCTTCCACTGGCATGTCAAACATTTGGTGTAAACAGCTTTAAAAGTGTTAATGACAAAAACAAAACTCTTTTCTAGGCTCTTTACCAAACATAAAACCAACCTGGGATTAAAATGTAAAAATCAATCTTGTTTACAGTCAGAGACGTCCTGTTAATACTTGAATAAAAGATCTTATATAAATGTGGTAAATGGACAAAATACAATTTGACTGGAGGCTGTCAATACTTCAAGTGGTCACTGGGAAAAATTGTCAGCAGTGTTTATCAGTGACGCCTTATTGGCAGCTGCCAGTCCTATGGAGCTCCTTATTCTCGCTCATTATTGGAAATTCTGGCTGCCCTAATCAATAAACACTGAACAAAGAAATAGACATTTCTTCATTGAGCGTTGTAGCAAGCTAAACCAGTGCTGTGCAATGCTGTACAAACACCATGTTTGTTCAATATAACATTATATGCATTAGATTTCAGCATTTACTTGCCTTTAACAATAGACTTTGCTGACATGAGACCTCAACCTCTGCTTGCTTTTGCAAGTATTTCTGTACTTTTTCAGCATCAAGTCAGATATATTGGAGCTTTCAGAAAAATTAGACTTTCCCATTCATAATTGCAATTTGGATGCTGCCATGAGCACTACGGCTTGATAGCCACGTCACAGAGTTATGTATTTTTGACAGATGCAATTAAAGCTACATTAAGGAGAAATATTAGATCAGAAAACAAGCATTAGGTTATATTAAAAATCAAGCCCCGTACAGTTGTCATGAACAGGAAAATCAGCTATAGACACTAGAACTGTTTTGTGCTTTAAAGTTGGCCAGTTTACAACAACGTTCCAAACATGTGTCATAATACATTTTATCATTCATTTGTTTAACTTAACGTTTTTTTCTTTGATTACATTTGTGTACATGTGTTTTCAGTTGAACCACAGAAAAATACACTGATACAAATTAACTGTTTGAGCTTAATTATTTGAGCACAGGGATTTTTTTCTAAACTGGCTGCATGTCAGTTTATTTAAGGAGTGTGGTAAGGACAGCTTAAATGTGATCTTGGGCATGTTATTAAAGGATTACAATTGGTGTCAAAAAATTTTCTCCCATATGCTTACCAGACACACCACTATTTTGGAAGTGATGTCATGGGGACAGCAAAATCACATGACTTCCCCAGTATGTTAAGTGGATGGCACTTTGGGATTTCATTAGTTAAATTCAACAATAAAGCTCTATTAGGAACTTTCCAGAATATTTAAAGAGTGTGCAACACCTGTATCACTGTGGGTCATTTTGGGTTAACATGGGGTCCATGAGGACTGTGTTGCTATTGGAGTCATTCAAAGAATTTCACTTCCTGTTGGTTTCATTCTTGCTGTTTGATAAAAACAAAACAAAAAAAAGTAAACTGAGCCATTTTCAAAGGTTGCACATTCAGTCAAGTTGCCACCTAGTACTAATGTGACTGAAATGGATGTAGCATTTGTTGTGGTTCATTTCTGCTGAATCAAATTTGGTTGAGTTTTAGCAGATTTTTTTGTAGAAGACGTTCAATAACATGAGTGTCTCTTACTCACTGATATAAAGACATTATTCACCTAGAATCACTCTGTCCTGGAGATGTGGGCAAGGAAAATGACTGTATTTCAGAATTCCCACTCTCAAATAGTCTCTGATCCATGGAGCCCGAGGTTAATCATTTTTGGCCTTACAGTTGTGGATCTGTCACTGACTCTGCAGGGATACTGTATCAGGTGGAAATTTAAAAAGAATAGCCTGAGGCTTATGAGTAAAAAGACATCAGTTAGATCTACAACCACTATAACTTACACTGTGGCCAATCACAGGAAGGTTAGAGAGGTCAAGGCTGTGGTGCGATTGCTGGTCTCCTCTCCCAAATCAATAAGTGCACCAGTGTCACTTACCATTTACTTACTGGCTGGCTGGAGGGAACAGACCCCATAGGACTGAATGCTGATCCTGGACACCCTGTAATTGCTCCCTTTCAGAAAGTAATTTGACACGTTGAGCTCTATATTTTAGTTTCAGTCGATGATTGAAAAAAGCCACTTTCTTTTTATTTATCACTTATTTTTCTTTCACATACATTAAACGTAAACAAGCCCGGCAGAGCTATGAGAGGTTTATAATTACTCACATTTACATAAATCTGCAATTAGTGATTACACATAAATTTGTTCAGCTCAAGTTACATCACTGCCTAATGGGTGCCATCAGTGACTAAAAAGTCACCTGAAACCAAGACTGTTTACCAACAGAAATGTATTTTGTCACTACTTCTGTATTAACATTTGAAAGAACATCTTAGAATATGTTTGCTTTTCAAAGTGTTTCCAGCAGAAAAATGAATCCATCCAAAAAAATCTGCTTTCAAAGTCAAACTCTAAATCATGATGACGGAAAACTTAACAAGGCAATATTATCTAAGTGTTTATTTTTGGATGATTTTTGAATATGTTCATGGGTACTTGAGTTTAATGAGCTGTTAACTTTCAGGAAGTCATTGTTCTCTAGGCTGACATGAGGGCAAAATTTCAACATAAATACAGCTGAAAGTTTTTTTTTAAAGGGCTGCATTGATGCATCAGTTTTTTCTGCAGTAACAGTTGAGTTACTAGATTCAGTTTGTGGTTTAAAGGCAAAACAGTGTTTCATGATTGTCAATAGAGCGGCTTCTCCAAAATGGCTTGGAGACTGAAGCTACATCCCCCGGTGGAGCGCACAAGCATCAAGTGAGGCATGAAAAATCCAGTGTGAAGAAGGAAAATAAGACCATGCTGGCTAATGTTTCCATCACCTCAACCAATCAAACTGTGAACAGAAGAGAAAGACCGTGGCGTGAAAGAAGCCATGTAATCACAGCCTGTTCCTCAGGCACCGCAGGAAATCTCTCACAGCCTTTATGGAACGTGTCAGCAGTCAATAGGACTGGAGAGGAGGAGGCTGAAAACAATTTGTGGCAGATGAGCCGCTGATTTATAAGTGGTAGACGAGTGAATTGTACAACCAGCCATTTATGCAACATTGTCACATCAATTTATGCGAATTGTACTGAAATGTCAGTTATATGTGTCGTTCCTTAAGCGTGTTGTATAGGGTTTAGGGGATTTAGTGGCAGAAATGGAATACAATATTCATAATTATGTTTGGTTTCATTACCTTAAAGTAGAGCCCTTTGTTTCTACAATCTGCTGTGTTGGACCATCGTGTTTCTACATTAAGACATAGGGAGACAGTGGTTTTACATTTTGTCGTCATTGTAGTGCTCCTATATGCTTTAGAAAGTGAAGCGAGGAATGGTTGCAGTCTGAACTTCACCAATGTCACTAAATCCTAAATACTGGACTCTTGATGTGTGGTACGGATAAATGAGTTTATGCTACTCCATATAAACACATTTTTAGCTATGTGTGTCAACAGAGTATGATTTAAATTCTTTGTACTCCGTGATGAACTGGATGTCTAATACTACTGCACTTGTGTTCTGTATAAAAGCACAATTCTACATACCGTGTGTGTCCTTTAATTGGGTCCATTATCCATCATGCCACACTTGCACATATCCATATGTAAATTCCTCATGTCTTATCTGTACGTGTGAAAGGTGCACATTGTCTTTGCTATGTCTTTAGTTGTAGCCTTACTGTATTTTTCTAATTCTTATCTTGCTTCTTCCATGCTTCATTTGCATCCAGCTGTTGTAACGTAAATTTATCCAGTGGGGGATCAATAAAGCTTGTCTTTATTTTGTTAGGATTATTCTAAAAGGAAGGAAAACAACACTTTCCAACATTTTCTGCATTCGTGACATGTTTTAAGACTTTGTAACATGCCCAGGCACAGGTTTAAGCTCTACTCCTTAGATTGTTAATCCAAATGTTTATTCATCCTTTATTGCTCTTATCTCCTACTTTACTCGTGCAGCTCAGCCTCCAATCTTGGAATGAAGATCTGCCTCTTGTTATATTTTTGCTTCGGCATTCTGCAGTTGCAAGCTAATCCAAGGCTTATCTCCATATCTACATATGCAAGGATTGTTACTGCCTTCTGAAAATTGTTGATTTCCTCAAAGGTTTTACTATAACACAATGTTGATTTCAAATGTGTACCAAATACAGAGTGTAGTGATGGCCAGTAAATATCTAGCTAAACAACAACCTAATGTTTTTTCCAGCATCTTGCTACAGTGTTACCATTTTGGACAATCTACATATAAACAGCAAACTTGAAAATATTGTCTACATACATGCGTAAAGTATCCTTAACATACAATCATGCACATAGTTTAATAGCAAGGAAGTTTTGCAGTGTGACCAGGTTGGCTAGACTGACCCAAAGACAATGCAACGATCTGAAGGTCATGTGGGTGAGTAAACTATTTGATGGAATAATGCTCACTACAACAACTACGAAGTGTTTTTAAGCTGCTTTAGCTTCCTAATGGTCAACCTACATACAAATAATAAATTATTTTCTTTCATAATGGCCAGGTTACTCCATCATAAAGGCATCTCACATGGCACAAAATTCCATGTTTTTCTCCCATATAATGCACCCTGTAAGGCACTTTCACCATGAGTGACCTTTCACTGAATAAAACACATGGTAAAAGCACTTTATACGTCAATAAAATTTCATGTTTTTCCCCCATACAGTGCACTCTATAAGGTGCTTTTACTATGCTGAAAGGTCACCCTATGGTTTTTCACTGGAAACAGAACCATACCACATTACAGTGGTTGCTTACATGGCACTGCAGTACATTTCACTCATTTAAACACACTTAATTATATTTCTCAACTGTACTTTACAAGGCACTAGGCATTTTATTCCACTGAACGGGCCCCCATAGGGGTAGTTCATCCCAGATATTACATATAGAGGCACTTCACAGGGTACTTACCAAACACTAAGACAGCCATTACAAAACTTAGTTATGTACCACTGAGGACATACCTTTTATCGTGTTTGCTCTACTGTAGCAGCACCTTGGATGGCGCTTGTATCAAAGCTTAGGCATAACTTATTCATATAAAATGCAAAGTTTCTGCAACATAGATGTAAGTCATTTATTCCATGGCTGTAGTGAGTCACATATTTCAAAGTTGCATCCAGGATGTAAAATCTACCATGAAAACATTTACATTTTAAGAGGCGTTCCACTAATTTGATCACAGTAATTCACTTTCTTCTCTTCTCGTTTCTCTATTTTCCTGTTCAGGTTAAAACTTTGAACCAATATTTTTCTCTGCAGACACTTAAGTTCTCACTTTCTTTTTTTTTATTAGTTTACAAGTATGTCTTTATGATATAGTTAGGTATCTTTCAAAAGTAACACATTCATAAATACATGTATCAAAAGCCCTTTGAAGATGGTAGACTAACATGGTGAATTTAATAAAATGAAGCAACAAGTAATAATACATGCAATTATTTACAGTTTAGGCAACAAAAAGGTTTTAATGAATTCTTGGTAATGCATTGATAAATATTATGAAAGAGAAACCTAATTATGCTTCACTCTCAAGACAGAGTCCCCCAATATTTGGGAGGAAATGAACACAGCTCATTAGAGTTGAAGAACAATGAGGAGGAGATACAAACCACCGTCTCTTTCTGCTGCTTCAAGTAAAGCTTATGAAAAGAGAGCAGAGAAGCTTCTCTTTTCTGTGCGATACAGATGAGTTTTATTATGAATTTCTGCATTTAAAAGGAAGAGCTAAATAATTGCTACTGCAGCAACCTACACACCGACACAGTCAAATTTGGCAGAAGATTGTGACTGTGCAATAAGACAGCCCCTATGGAAGTCAATCAGACTCATCAGATTCTGAATTTTAAAAGCTGCTGAATTTCTTACTTAGATTTTTTTTTGCATCAAAATTATGTATGTGAATTTTTTTTGCCTGAATTTAGCTCACCAAAATTCTAAAAAACAGTTAAAAATTCAATGTCTTCAAAATTCGCCGTCAAACAAATTCTCTGTGTTCAAAATTTTCCAGTTTCTTTACACTGCTCCGTGATTTCACTGCATTTTCGGGCGCATAAATCACACTTCTTCCCATTTGTGCATTTATAAGTACACAGAAACTACACAGACATTTATAAAATTGTTACTCAACTACCTAGCTGTAGAATGTGCTGTCTGTGTGACCTTATTACTGTGCTAGTGCGGCTAACACAGCTAGCGGCTGGAAACATGCATGCATTACAGGTTATTGACTCTCACAAAAACTAATCACATGGAGGACAAATAAAGGATTAATACATTCACTGAAGCGCCGCCGTTCACGCTGGTAGCCGTGGTTGACCCCGGTCTTGTGAGGCCAACCGTCCATGTCACATGACCAGAGGAGCGTCTGGTGTTGGTTGTACGTTGGTTCGATTTTGGCCAGGATTGATTATTTATGCCTAAGTCCCCTGGATGTGAACAGCGGATTTTTTGACAGCGAATTTTGAACATTGAATGTTTTGATGGCAAACTTTGAACATTGAATTTTTTGATAGCGCATTTTGAACACATCGAATTGTTTTGACGGTGAATTTTGAAGACACTGAATTTTAACTGTTTTTTTTTAGAATTTTGATAAGCTAAATTTAGGCATAAAAAATTCACTGATTGGCTCCAATCCACCTGCTCGCGCTTCTGCTGATTACCTGATTACGGATTGTCCTCACCTGCTGCTGCAGCCTCTGTACCGAGCACACCTACTAAGGAAAACAGAAAGTGGAGGGAAGGAGGGCCCTATCCAGAGCCTGCAGCAGCAGGCCTCATAGTTTCACTTCTCATCCAAGAGGCTTCTTCAGTTCAAACTGACTAATAGGAAGCTACAGTCACTCCAGCTCACATGGCTGATGGTCCATTCACAACCTAGGACTCACATGCCTTAAGGTACTAAAGTTCCACCAAATCAGTTCCTCAATCACTATTTGCAGGGGCACCATTGCTGCATGCTGGGCATAGCTCCGCCCAAGACAACTGTGATATGTTTAACCATTTGATGCACAACATGTGTCAAGAGATACCCATTTTCCATTGAATATGGGTCACTTTTGACCCATGTTGTGCATCAAAGGTTTAAAGAAAAACAAACCAGTCAATGATAACAAGGTGCAGCCAGACCATTCTCCAACACTGACTTGGAAATGCCTACCACATTCCCAGTAGTAGCATAGTAACACTTGCTAAAAGAGCACCAGAGAACATTTAATCCCGGATCAAAATAGTGAACCCACCTGTCCACTGCTGTTCTTAAATCTGGACGCTAGTGTGCCTACAGAGGTTAATTAATGTTAGAAAATGTAAAAAGAATTCATTCAGATATCTTTTTCAAACTGTCCAGAAGACAGAAAAAAAAATCAATACAGCTATCAACGTAGTAATTACCTGTACAAGATGGTTCAGAGAACAGTAAAAACACTGTATAACATAAATCAAGATGCCAAGTGAAGTATAAAACAGTAGCAGTGACACCTGAATGTGTGTCAGTTGTACAGCTTTTAACAGTACTTTCTTTTAGGAGGGTCAGTGTGTTTCTTCAGCTGCTGCTCCAGATTCTGTTCCTCACATGTGAAAAGTGTCATATGGATGTGTATTGAGCTTTAGGTTATTTAGCTCCTATCTGCTGTGCTCGTAGGTTGTACAGTTCAAACACCACAGGCCTGCCGCTTATGAACATAATGCTTTGCGGGTATTTGCTTGACATTGTTGCTGGTAGTACATATTAACTGTGTGTTGACAGAGTCAATGGTTTGCTTTGATCATTTCCCTCAACTTGTAAGTTTGATGAAACTGAGGATGAAGACAAGGAAGTGCTATTAATGTCATACGATAATAGCACTGGTATTATTTTAAGTGAGACAGCAGCAATGGTTATTATATGTGCTTAAAATCATGACTGAAACTTGTAATTATTGGATCAATCAAATATTTGCAGATGAATATCTCGCTTCCAAGCAAAATGTAGATTAGATATTCAAAAACAAAGTAGCTCACTCAGGCAGGACCAGTGTAAATTTCCTGCTGACTTGATGGGAGCAGTGTCAGGTGTGTGTGTTCAACGCAGCACATTTAATTTACAGCTCACATTCCCGTCACACTGCTGACGAGGTGAGCAGCTCGGTGCCTGGCTGACCTTGGGTCTGTCTTTCTTCTTCACACAGATGAAGGAAACGTTGCTGAGCAACAACAGCTGGCTGTACCTTCCAGCCAGGACACTTGGTTTCCCACTGTTCATTTTAGGAATATGAATGACCAATCTTTGAACTTTTAAATTATGGCCTTGTGACCATATTCACAAAGACAGTACTTTTTGAGCTTGGCTAATAACCTTCATTGGATGTCAGTTCAGTGAACACATTTTGCATGGCAATGTGGAAACATATCCAGTTTAATGTCTTTATGAAATTTCCAATTATTCTAAAAGTTAATTAATGTCTTTTTCAAAGCTGTTTCTTGTATTGAGGAGCTAAAATGTTGGATGAGTCTGGTGTTTCACAAAAGATAAGGTCAAATATTCACTCCCAATCCAATCTCTTCCGGCCTCGTCTAGCTTATCATCTGTCACTCTTTGGTATAATCAGTGGACAACGTTTTGTACAAAATGAGCCAACTTAAGGTGTGGAGTGGAAACTGATGTTTAAAGTACTCTTGATTTGTATGGGACTGTATGATAATTGAAAAGGGGTTGTTGCAATAAAGACTACCAACATTTAACTCATTAAAAAATAATTAAAAAATCAAGTTGAGTCTGAAATTTTGAGGGTTTTACTTTTTTTCTATATTTCTCCTTTGCAGTTTTTTAGGCAGTGATAATTATCATTACAAATTATTAGCAGCTATATTTTTTGAAACATTATCTCACGTTTGCCATATTGTCGTCAAATATTTGGAAGTTCATGAAGAAAGGAAGTCAGGGGAGGGTCTTTGTGTGGTTCCAAAAGTTTGAACAAGTGTTTCAAACCTCCTTTTGAAACTGTACGTGAACCAAGCGTTTGGTTCACTTACAATCACCCATCTGATGAAGCCACGTCATTATAACCTTAAAATGACATATTCCAGTTGTTCATTTTCAGTGTCTAAATGGTGCCAACAGCAGAGCATGTAGAGGTCTTCAACACACTGAGCTGATAATAAAGCACAGGAGCAGGTGAGCATTGGAGAGTCACTTTCATATTGGACCAACAGCAGCCAGATGAACATGACCTCTACACAGTCTATGGTTAGATTCAAAGCCGCACGCCCAGGTGAATAAACTCTATTTGTGCATGCTGGCACAACATCTGACAACAATAACCAAGGACTCTTGATGTTCCGGCTCACTCCTGGGCATTTTCAATTCTGAGCAAACACAAGGAACAGAAGGACATTTCATTTTCATGCAGAATTTTACTACTAGTATTGTTTTTATTTTGCTTTTTAGAGGCTGTTTCAACACTTTCATGCCGACCTTTCTTTCAGTATCTTATCTTAAAAATAAATTCTTGTTTCTTGCACTTTAGCAACTTGACATTAGTTTTTAGGCAAACTTTCACTGTTCTCTATTAAACAGCTGTGCTTTTGTGGGTAATTTTGTCACCCAAAAATAAAGCTTGTACTCCACTGATTTTTATTTATTTATTTTTTCAAAGTGTTTTCAAGGAGAGGAAACTATTCAGAACCACGGGTGCAGCTGATGGCCATGAGGTCAAATCTTTGGCATTTTTAGCAGTTTGGTGGGAGATTACATTCTGCAGTTAAAAATGTGCACATGGTGGATGTTTCACAGGCTCATTCTATAATTAAATTTGGCTGCATTTAAGTGAAGGACATAAGAATTAATAAAGGACAAGAGCAAAGTATTCAATTCACTTCAATTTTATTTATATAGTGCCATTACAAGTCAAACTGTCTCAAGACGCTTTACACAACCCATATGAACCCCCCAGAGCAGTCCTAAGGAGACAGTGGCAAGAAAAAACTCCCTTTTAACAGGAAGAAACCTGGGGCATGATAAGAATATTATAGATGATACATACAAAGTACAAGCCAACAGTGAAACTGATTCATAGTTTCCTGTTATGGTGTACGGCTCTGGCATTAAATATACTACATATATAGCTGGTAGTAAAATTCAAACAGTAAGTAGATCAGCATATCATGTATAGTGTTATGATCCCTGCTTCAGCCTCTGCCCTTCTTCCTCCTTTTCCTTCTTTCTCCTATTGTTCATCATTTGTTTCTGCTTTGACCTGTTTCTCTTTGACTCATTCTGTCTGTCATCTGACTCATCCTCTCATCTCTCTCCATGTCTTGTACCTCTGGCTCCCTCTGTCTGTCTTCCTCTCTCTCTCCTGTGTCTCTCTGCTGCCTGAATCTTCCACCTGCCTGCAGTCTGATTGCAGCAATGAGAATCAGCTTCCGTAATTAGCTCACATCAGTCACTTGTTAGCAATTCCACCTCCCAGTATTTAAGCCAGCTCTGTTTTTCACTCCATGCTGGACCATAGACTGTCACATCTCTGCCTTCCTCCTGATTTGGATCCCCTCATGGACTCTGTTTTTCTGCCGTACCCCCACCTGGACTCTTGTCTTCCCCCCTCCCTGTCCTTAGTCTGCTGTCTATCTGTCTTGTTTCCCCATCAGCTCTTGGATTCCTTATGTCTGCTACCTTGCCCCTCTAGTTTTGTTTCTCGTGAGTTTGTAAGTACACCATTTATTGATTTAGTTTTCTTATTCAGTTTAGGACTTTCTTTGTATTCCATGTAGAGTGTAGTTGGTTTTTGTTTCGGTTTTGTAGTTTAGGATATTTGTATTAGGTCTCATTTAGTTTTCCCCCTCAATCCAGTTTCCCCTTTTGTGTAGTTGTAACTTTTGTCTTATTAATAAAGCCCTTCCGTATTTTCCTCCTGTCTCCCCATTTCTGTGTCTGCGCCTGGGTTCTCTGACCTCCTCCGTAACATATAGTGAGGGTGATGCAGAGTAGACTGGTGGAAGCAGTGGGCTAGAGGAAGGTCAGCTGTATTGGTATCTATACTTCGGTGGTTATCAAACCTGTTTTCCAATTAGCAAAATAGATAAAATGAAAGTGTTTATCTTAAATTAAATAGTTACACCACAAAAATCTATGTATTCAGACAGTAGATTTAATTTTTGCAGTTTTTGCTAATGCGTGTGGTAAAATCAGATTTTCCATGAATTCTTTAAACTGTTGAGTTTATTGTGACCTGCAACAGTTCTTCCACAAGCTACAGCATCATCAAGACCCAGACAAGTGTCCATGACCACAGCACTGACACCAGCACTAACCTGTCAAAATGACTTCTCTGGAAAAACAAGGCATGTCTTTTCATGAATCTCCTAAAGCCAGCAGGTTAGACTCTATTAAAAAGGTCAGAGAATGTAGCAGGACTCAAGCCAAGACATGCCGGATCCCCTTCAACACAGGCTAAACCTGACAAAATTCCACAGAATACTTTCCAACAGTCCACTAAAGTGACAGATAACTGTATGGATTTGTGGGTGTCAGGCAGGTGGCATCTCATCCACAGGAAAATAAATAGTATTGACAAAATAGTTTGTCTGGTTCGCTTGAAACCAAATCATTAATCATCGAGAAACTGAGGCTCGCACAAGTGATCACCGTTAGTCTCTGGAGTGTTTGTGACTGTGTGTGGAGTATATTACTGTATATAGGATTGCATAATCTCAGCCTAGTTGTGTTATCAGAGCAGTCTCTCTCAAGTTCACCTGGAGTGAGATAAAGCAGCAGATAAGTTAAAGTAAACAGAACACACCGTGAGCCATGAGTAAGACCACACTTATGAAACCCTAACATCACATTTAGTTTGACCTTCACTGTAAGTGGAATTTCAGGATTGAAAAAAAAAAAATCCCAAAATGACCTTTGACTTAAATGATTCCTTTTGTCAATCAAGTACTATATGATCCATTCAGGTAATGACTTCACATTTTTCTCCTTGTCGAAGATTCATTACATCTATAAAAGAGCTGGTATCCTGTGGGCCAGTTCATTTCTACCACGGCTACGATCTGACCGTCTTATTCTGCAATGAAAATGGAAGTGAAATGAAATGGCTGATTTGTGATTCTTGTTACAGATGTCAGCCAGCAGCTTCTGGTTGCTGTGGATAGCAATTAAAACTGAATGCAGAACTGGCCTGTCTAACTGGTTTTGCTAATAAATCACAAAATACAGTTTGTGTAATTGCATATACTGGTAATATAAACTGTGTAATTAATGCCCAGCAAGGTCAGCACTATGGGTGTGGCTACTCCTACTCACATGCAGTAATTTGTATTTTCAAAATTTATGTATATAAAATGATGTAAAAAGACAACCTAAATAATTAAAGCCGCCTCACCAATCAGGGTTTCAAAATAAACACAGCAAAATACCATTGTGCAGTGTGGAAGGGGGTTTGCTTGGTGTGCACATAACTCCATTTAGCTCCATGGAGCATTTTGCATATTTCTGCACAATCAAAATTACTGTATTGGTTCAGTCAGCTGCTAGCACCAACATGACAGTCCAGCTGCTTTCATTAAAGACATAAAAACACTGATGCCAGACAGACAGGAACTTGTTGAGTAGTTGACTGTAAACACCCTTAAGTTCCCACAGAGCTAAAAGAAGAACGAGCATTGCACAAAATGAATGTTAACGTTGCTTTGCATCTGCTACCTGTGCGACTAGGTAAATATTTGGTAAAAAAGTTGGACATATTAACTTTAGGTCAGATTATGTCATCTGTGTGCATTAGTTGCTGGAAATCTGCCCAAGTGTCCAAACAACTGACGTACGCAACTTGGACATGGAGGTGAAGAGTTCAGTCCTCAGGGGTGAGTCTTGTTGTGAATGCAGAACTGGCTCATAGTGCTTGAAAAGCGTTCTCAGTTACCATGGAAGAAGTGAGTCTTTTTTTATTTGATGATGAAATGAAAGGATTCTTACATAAAGTCTTGCCTACAGGGCAGCTTTCTGAGTAATAAGGTCTGTCTGGCCGATTTGTAAACTGCAGACATACAGTGGCATCTAATATGGCACTGAATCTAATAAAAGATGCTCTACTAATAATTAACTTAATAATGTCATAACATGTTATGCAGCGTTTCTTCTTGACATACGACAATTGCAGCCAATTCTCTGAATGGCATTTAGGTGCTCAGTATGGCCCAAATAAAGAAGTATTTTCTGCGTAGGCTTATTAATATGACTGAGTACACCCTTCCCATTTCATTTGTGTAAATGACCTTTATTCAATATTATCTATGTAATAATTACCCAAGGAGAAGTCTGATAAAGGTCATATGAGCGTGAGCCTCCAAACATGATTTCCCTAATCACAGTGCTTTTTTGTGAATTGGAACAAGCAACTTTTGTGCGTTCTTATCATCATTTTGGTAATTCAAAAGCTAATTTGTTTAATGATACTCATCACCATGGCAATGCCTGCGGACGACAGTTAGCTCATTGCAACTGAATATGTTTTGTGAAAAAAGACGAGAGTCTGTTTCCTAACTGAGCTGTGACCCAACCAAGACAAGATTCTGAAACAGCTGTGAGCAAAACAGTTTTATTATTGACATACTATACTATACGATACGATACGATACGATACTATACTATACTATACTATACTATACTATACTATACTATACTATACTATACTATACTATACTATACTATACTATACTATACTATACTATACTTTGTCCCTAGAGCTGTAATGCTTCTTAATTCAGCTCAGTAGACTTTTTAAAATTTATTTTAACACACACATTCTTTTAACATAGTATTTAAGACCACTTTACTGTCCCATACACGAGGAGCAAAAAAAGCACTTTAAAATTACAATGTTCTTTTTAATGTTGTTTTGTCTTTTTGTATGTAATTGTGTATCTTGCTTGGTTTTCCTTCTTAAGCTGCTTGTATGCCCTTTTTAATTTCCCCTAGGGAACAAATAAAGTCTTTTGAATTGAATATTATACTATACTATACTATACTATACTATACTATACTATACTATACTATACTATACTATACTATACTATACTATACTATACTATACTATACTATACTATACTATACCATACTATACTATACCATACTATACTATACATACACCTTGTTGGTACATGTAATTAATATTATCATTACTGTATACTGTTGTAAGTTCCACCAATTATAACTGAAACTGGAAACAATGCCCTCAGCCTCTTCACTCTGCATGCATGGAACAACCAACCAGCTGACTGACACTGCCATCCCTTAAGCTACTCTCTGGCTAAAAATATCTTGGTTTAGTTCAGCACCCTAATCTGCTATACTTTATTCAAGCCTGTGTTGTTCTTGATATCTACCTATTTCACTCCTTGTGAATTTGATTGCTGCTTCTTATTTATACTGTTTTCAAAATAAATGTTATCCTCCTTAGTTTATGATTTACTGTCTGAGATTTAATGTTAATGTCTCACTGCAAGGGACATCGATTAGGAGGGGAAGGTTCTCTGTTCGACAAATGAATCATTCACGCCATTTTACCAAACTTCATTCAAAATGATTAAGAGCTTTTCAGACTAGCAAAATGCAATCCTTTCAATTTAAGGATTCAGCCACTGCATCACTGCTTCTCTCCCTGTTCCAGCTTCCCAGAGGAATCGCCTGTCAGCTGTTCAGCACTGGCTCTTTTTCTGCACTGGGGGAAGCGCTGGGAGGCAGCACTAGTTAATTGGCTTTTATGACAAGAAAGCTACAAGATGCCACAATAATCAGGGCTTTCAGAAGAGTCAAGCTAAAGCCACATTGTTAAGTTTGCTTTACCATAAAACTAACAATAGGGCAGTTTGGTACTAAACAAAAAAAACACATTTGAAGTTATCTCTCTTTTTTTAACCTCATAGTGAAAAAAAATGAAATTCCCTTGGTTTGGAAATCAGCTTTTGTTCTTCCTTTATTAAAAGGAGGTGACCCAGTGGTTTTAACTAATTATAGACCAATATCTAATCTATCAGTGCTGGTCAAAATTCTCGAGGCTCTTGTGAGTGAGCAAGTAAAGACTTTCTTATACTCCAATGCCGTTTTATCAAAATATCAATCAGGCTTCAGAAACAGCTGGAATGAAAGTGATAAATGACATTATTGTTGCTCTTGACAAGAAACAGCACTGTGCATCACTTTTTATTGATGGTCACGGATGTGTGACCATTGTGGGTTTTTCTTTCATTAACCGAGGGGTACCAACAATTTTGTCCACGTGTGTAAGCAATAAAATCCAACCTTGAACTTTAACAAAAGAGATTTGTGCCTTAAGATTAACTGATTTATAAACAAGTTTTATGGTTCCCACATGAAAAAAAGGAAAATATCTTGGCATCTAGACTTAAATCATCTGGACTTGAAGCAATATTTCACTATATCAGTTGAATGGAACTGTTCAATTTAATGATTAATTATTTGTTGTTATTCACCATATATCACTGTGATAATATTTGGACCCAATGCATCACATTTTCTAGCATCGTGGGTCTGCAAATATAACAGGTCTGACAGAGACAGAGAGACACGTTAGTAGTCAGAGCATGTAGTGCAGCCGGGCAGCAGATGGAGATGATAGACAGCTTGGATTTCCACAGATATCTTTTTCTTATTTTCATTTTATTAGGTTGCACTGTACTGTCATATTGTTTCTTTTATTATTAGGGAAGCAATATGAACTGGTTTTTGATCAAATGACAACAGAACCTTCATCCAACATGTGGAATAGGCAGAAAGCCTCCTTTTATTTTTCCATCACTGACTTCAAACTTCAAAGGCTGATGCTGATAGATATAGCTGCACAATGGGAGGAAGCTAATTGACCCCATTTTGACTCAATTTTGGGTTTGTACTCTAGCTGTCATCAAACAATGCATCAGCATGAGAATAGAGAGAAATGCCCTAACCTTTTTGAAAACCACTCACTTAACAAGCACCTGTGGTTTAATACAGAAACCTCTTACAGTAGATTCAATATTTCCTGCTGCGACTCCAGAAAACCATCTGCACATGAGAGCAGCGAAAGAGCTCTGCATTAAGGTCAGCGGATAAGTGCTTCTTCATACTCAAAAACACTACAAACTACAAATTATGCAGCTCTGCAGTTTGGATTGCGAGCATAGCATCACTAACTAGATACTGTGAGAGTTTGTAAGACTTTCTTATGATCTATCCATCTTGTTTTTGGGGAAAAACAGCAGAGAAGGTTACCTCAAGGGAAGATGCCACTGTGTTTTTATACAGAGACCAACATGTAAAGGTGTGATCTCACTTGACAGCTGAAATGGAGAAAAAAACAAACTCTCAGGTCTGTGGTTTACTCTCTGTGCTTCACCTGAGTCTCCATGCCCAGAGCAACTTTCACTTACCTCACCTGTCCTTTCCCCTCAGTGGCTCTAGAGGTGCCAAAGGGGCGAGGTGAGATATTTTGGGTTCACACTGGCTTCTGTTGGAGGGATAAGGCCATCTGTTTGACAGTGAGCTTTTGGAGGCTCAGAAGTACATTTAATATCTTCCATCCTCTGGAACTGCATAAACTACATTTCTGACCTCATTATTTTATCAATTACCTATGACACATTATGGATAAGTTGGATAAGCCTGTCGGTTAAGATTAGCAAAGAGACAGGCTCAAGGTTAAGATCAAACCGTTCCTCAGTCTGAGCGACTCATGGAGGACCCTAGAGAATGGCTGCACTCGTGTTTGCAAGTCTGACGTAAATGGACGGCAACGCACCATGTCAAAACCTCTGTCCTTTAAGGCTCATTAAACCCTGCTGGTGCATGGCCACCTACAGTCAGACCGGCAGACAGGAGGTGTGCAGACATCCAGGCAAGGAGGCGAGCAGGTAGAAAGATGAGTAAGCATGCAAGCATGAGCACGATGCAGCAGGCTCCTGACAAAGAACATTAACATACCCTTGTTCTTCATGCTGCCTACATGCCTGATTAATGAAGACGGGCCGGCTGGATGGCTGAGGTGGTGAGCATAAACAGAGGGGGATAAGTAGACAAAGAGACAATATTTAACAGACAGATATGAGGGACAGAAGCAGAAAGACCTGAGTCAGAGAGAGGACTTTGGAAATGGCAGACAGAAAATCAATTACAGAGGTTAGACACAGTGAAAGTGAACAAACCTCTCCTAATGAAATCGTTAACTGTCATTTTACTAGTGCAACATCATGTTTGCACCACTGGCTCATGCCCCATAACTATTCCCTAGTTAAGATAAGTTTATAGAGGTAGACATCTAATGGGCTGGACATGATTTCAAGTCCAAAGTGGTCCCCAGTGGTCAATTTGCAATTTTCTCGATTGACAGACTTTGCAACGCCTTTGTAAGTCGCCACACAATCAACTGTTGAACAAGTAGTTGAAGTTTTATGATGCAAATTCCCATAAAATAGTGTGACACTGCTTTATTGTGGTCGCGCAAATACACAAGCCAGAATAACCAGTGCGTTGTGTGCGAATGCTTCATCAGACATGAAACATTTTATCATGTGCAATAAAAGACACAGAAATAAAGAGGTGACTGATATTATCCATTTAGTATACAATAGCTACCTCTGTTCTGTTCTTCCTCTTCCTCAAATGTCATCACAGTCAGGACACTTTGCTTTTGTTCAACAGCGTCAAGGTTCGCAGCAGTTGAGCTTAACATAAATAAACTTGACCTTGCCGCCTGGAGTGAATTCATTGTGCATGATTTTTTCATTGAAATGGTCTTGTTACAGAGTGTTACCATTTCAGCCGCTCTTGCATCAAGGCCTTGTGAAATTGTGATTGAGGCTGAAATTAATGCTTGTAAGTCTAAGCAGTGATAAAAACACACTACCAAATAGCAGCCCAGTGTAGTGCATTCAGTGTAAGACAAAGACTGAAGCGGCAGGAAATACTTCCACATCCAGAACAGCACTAATTCAGTCCTCTATAAAGGTGTAACACAGTGTCCAGCCTGCCAGCAAAGCTGTCCAGCTGTGGGTGGTGGTGGTAAGTTTAGGTGGGAGGTGGCTAGAGGGGGGTACTGTCTGCTCAGCCTCAGTTTAGACCAAACCGGTTGGCGTGACAGGAGAAATGTCAGCCACTGGTGAACCCCGGTGTGTTGGGCGTCTCGCTGGCTGAGACAGAAAAATATAGATTTCTACTCACAAATATGAGGACAGCAGACAATGCTCAAATGCTCACATCCACAAAGTTCTGAGTAAATGGACAGTCCGATCAATAACTCTAACCCGCCACAGAGAAAAGATTTTTTTATAGAAATATCAGTATAATAGCTCACTTTAACCAGCAGCTACAGGCCACTCCAAAGCAGAGCTGAGTGTGACTAAATGATGCTGCTTCAAAAGCTTTTCAGTGCTATTTACCATTACTGCATGAAGTCTGCATTACACAACAAGCATCTACATATTCAGGAAATGAAACAAAAGTAGATGTGACATCTACATTTCACAGGTAGTACATACACAGCCACACATGGTCCACCCTTTTGCTCTCTTGGTTCTGCTAATGTGAACACATGAACAGGCATTTATCATGTCTTTCTGCAGATGAGCTGTCATCCTCTTTCACCCGAATTTGAGAAGACGTGGGCTTATCACAATAGTGCATGACAAAATAAAATGTTAATGGAGAGCAGGCAATGCAAAGGGGGGCTGCAGGAGCTCTGATCGCCCTCTTGACGCTCCTTCATCAGCCAGAGCTGTCACGAATACGGCACAGTGTTGACAGAAATGTACCCGCTGACATTATCGTTCTTCTGTTGGCTTTCTGAAGGATTATGAAAATAAGCAGCTCAGTCATAATGGCAACAACATTTCTTTGTTTATGTCCTGATGGGTGGACTTAATGTGAGTTCTTCAGGGACTTGTATAACAGTAGTTGAAGGTTGTCAGTTTATAGAAAATGGTAGATGTTTTGTTATTTAGTGGGCAAATTCTGCAAACAGGTTCATTTAAAGAATAGCTTAACATGCTGGGAAACTGATTTACTTTCCTGCCAAGAGACTTGCAAAACTTTTAAAACATAATACTGGTTTATCATAACAAATGACAGCATGGATGTCTCACAAGAATTTGTTTTAATTCACTAAAAACACAGATACAAAATAATAGAACAAAACAATGTAACACGCTGCTGTTCAAAAGTTTGGGGTCACTTAGAAATGTCCTTATTTTTGCAAGAAAATCTTTTTTTTCTTCAGTGAAGGTAATATTAATCATAAATCCAGTGTAGACATTGTTAATGTGGTAAATGACTATTCTAGCTGGAATCGGCAGATTTTTAATGGAATATCTCCATAGAGGTACAGAGGAACATTTGCAGCAACCATCACTCCTGTGTTCTAATGCTACATTGTGTTAACTGATGGTGTTGAAAGGCTAGTTGATGATTAGAAAACCCTTGTGGATAAAAGTGGGAGTTTTCATGGAAAACATGAAATTGTCTGGGTGACCCTAAACTTTTGAACGGTAGTATATGTCTTGAAGCGATCATTTAAGCAAGGGAATTATGGTATGTTTTGTAAGAATGAACAACAGAACTTCAGTAAGCATCAGAATCAAACTGAATTTATTACATTTTCAAACTATCCTCAAATGTACAGGGATTTGATTGGAGGTATCAAATATCAGAGCATAGGACAGTGTTACGCCCAGCCTAGGGGTCACTGTGCGTAACAGAAGAGGCATCCTTCCCCTGGTCCCAAGCATTTCCAACACACGTTTTCGCACAAAATTTAGGTATTTATTTCTCAACAAATTTTAAGAACTGAAACAATGGGGACTGGTAACTGAAAGCGACAGTGAGCAAAACCAAAAACAACAAACAAAACGCCACTAAACTATTAACCCAAAACTGATCTGCCAAAAACAAAAGGTAAAAAGAACAACAAAGTCTAACCTCTCTATCCTAACTTAAACATGAGAAAAAGCCGGTTAAACAAAAGGTGGCTGCTCACTGCGATCACTCAATATTAAATCCCTAAATCACAGCTGATCACTGGAACCCAAGTGTGCTGACGTGTAGGTTGGAAGCAGGGTAGGATGTAGCCACGCCCTCTGACCCTCTGACCCGGAGACGACGTCACGGTTCCGCCTTTATATCGCGGTCTTCCTGGTACAGCCAACCAATCCAGTGCCGAGCCGTCATCCTGGCGACCAACCGTGGCCGTGGTGCGGCGCAGCCCTATTTGCATACATGATAGGGACATAAAAAGGACACAGGCAGCACAGGAAACTACAATAACGACCGCAGTCGTAACACCCCCTTCCCCAAGAATTAAATACCCCCCTAAGGTATTTAATTCAAATAGGACCTTGACAGAGTGTCAGCCAATATATTTTCAGAACCCTTCTTATGAAGAATCTGCAACTTAAGATCTTGCAGCAAAAGAGACCAACGCATGAGCCTCTGGTTGGAATTTCTCATCCTAGAGAGAAACACTAGAGGATTATGGTCCGAGGTTAAGAGTGAGAGATGCCTCTCCTAAACGACTAAATATCTCAGATAACGTCTTCAGATGATCTGACCATGTGGAGGAATAAGCCACTACATCATCCAGATATGCGTCACAGTTTTTCACTCCAGCCAGAACTACATGCATAAGACGCTGGAATGTAGCGGGAGCGTTTCTCAACCCAAATGGCATAACAGTGTACTGGAGGAAAGCATCAGGAGTAACAAATGCGGATATTTCTGAAGCACGGGCCGTTAACGGAACCTGCCAGTAGCCTTTTAGAAGGTCCAGTTTGGTCACAAATCTGGCAGAACCCACCCGGTCTATACAGTCCTCCATCCGTGGCAACGGATAGGAGTCGGGTTTTGTGATTGCATTTACCTTTCGGTAATCATTACAAAAACGTGGCGTGTTGTCTGGTTTCGGAACCAGCACACATGGCACACCAATCCAGTGCCGAGCCGTCATCCTGGCGACCAACCGTGGCCGTGGTGCGGCGCAGCCCTATTTGCATACATGATAGGGACATAAAAAGTACACACGCAGCACAGGAAACTACAATAACGACCGCAGTCGTAACAATAGAATGAACACAAGCAGATGCTTCGAGGAGTAATCCCAGCAGTGTACTGCTCCCTGAATCTGAAAATGATCTGGCAACTACACTCCCATACAGATTGTGATTGCAATGGCACAACTCAAGAGCAGTTCAAGAATTGGGAACGGACCTGTTAAAAAGCCCTTACACAAATGTCAGTTCAATGTGGCATCAGTAGCAGTGAGGCTGCTGACATTTACTCAGATACAATGGCCTTTTTTTGTAGAGAAATCAAGGCTAGAAAAGACTGAATGCAAGAGCAGCAGAGGAGGATCAAGAGAGTGTGTTATCAGCGACTGAGGGGAAATGAGTAACAAGGCAGGCGAATGGGGGTGGATCTGCTCAAGTGGTGAAAAGCAGCTGGATGTGGTGGGCGCCATCCTCCTCCCAGTGTAAACAAGCTGGTTACATCCTCAATCTGTGTGACACATGCAACGGCCTACAAATCCCAGCAGACGGCTTCTGAGAAATGTTGGTTTGTGAGTGAAGTTGTGGCAGACGTCGATGAGGAACTGCTGAGGAGCTGCCAAAGACCTATGTGTGCGTAGTTGGACTGAAGAGCCTGTTACTGGCCTCAGATCTTCACCACAGCTGCAGCACGTTTTGTGGATGATAATTACGCTATAATCAAAATTTTTATATTTTAATCCCCTCTCATAAGAGGCATTACACATGGAGAGACAAACAGAGAAACCTTCTCGGAGAGAGCAGACCGAGAACTGAAGATCCACGAGGAACACTTTTAATCCAGAGCTTTGTATCAGTAGAAGATTCAGCCTATTAGATTTCATCTCATTCCACTCCTAGAGTTTAACACTGGGACTGATAAATGTGAAACACAGTTAAAATGAGAAAAATACCAGTGGCAGTCAAACTGTATACCTTCTCCCCTTTCTGCATTAATGACAGTTAAAACATCAGCTACAACAACTTCAGTATCATGTTTGTAACTTCATTGTGCAATGTTTTTGTCCAATTTTTTCAGGTGCAATATTTAATTATGTGTGAAATTATTTACACCTCAGTATAATTGTAATTCTAACCCTTATTTAATTTCACTGTTGTATTCTATCTATGTTGTTTTTCTACTGCACTGCATTTCCTATGTTATGTCATTTTGTTTTTTCTGAGTATTATCTGGCACAAGAATTTTCTTTCAGATTAATAAACTTTTGTCTATATCCTTTCCATCTACAATCAATGAATTACTAAAGAGAGGCCTTTAAGATTAGACACGATGGAAGTAGGAGTATAGTGTGTGGATACTGTGTAGGAGTTTATCTTTATGGCAGCTACAGAAGGGATTTCATAAACAGTGTGCCCCATTATCTCCTAATGCATCACTCGTGTGTGAATCAACTCCATAATACCCTATTATATGCTGTGAAGATTCAGTGAATGAAATGTCACCATCAATATGCCCACAGACTAACATTAGATGGCACTATCAAACAAGGGAATCGTGTTTTTTAATGTGCAGGTAGCAGCCCGCTCAGATTCAGTTAGCATCATAAAATGATGTGCAGCTGCTTGGCAGACAGGTTTTTCGATGAAGTAGAGATCCATATGATGGGAGCTTGATCAGCGGGCAACCAATCAGAGGCCACAAGGGAGTCACAGAGATATTTTATTATATTATAATAATGGGATTGCTCCATGGCTGCATGTGAACATACGTATACATGCATGTATATTTGCTTGTTGCTTCAGTGCGGCTCCATCAGAGGCAGCATCCATCTCATCAGATCAACACAGAGATCGCTCCCTTTAACAGTTTACCTGATTTACAGTCCCTTATAGCAGCTGCTATTCAGTCTGAATAAACAAGGAGCAGATGGCCACTTGGAGGCACAAGTGTCCATCAATAGGGAGAGGGGCAACAAGGGATACTGGAGAGCTTTAAGACACTTGTGTGAGAACATGAAAATGTATGCATGCACATACACAAGGGTCAGGCCAGTATCAGGTCTGTATTAGTCCTGGATATTAGCTGTACGATCAGCATTGATGTGGTGGAGGGTCTATCCACTCTTGCTGAGTCCAAACCAACATTTTTTTTTTTTTTTTTATCATGAGCTGGTAAATACCATCTTTCATCAGGGACAGTCAGCAACAATTTATCACTGGATACCATCCACTTTTAAATGCAAAGTTCATGCAGCCCTTGTGTGACAATTTAAAAAAAAAGTGAAATAAGAAATGTTTTGCATGTGTACATGATACAAACAAAATAGGGGCTCACTCATAGAAGCACTGTTCCATAACTACTAGGAGTCAAAAAACCTCAAAAAGGTAATTTTTGTTTACTACCACTGGTTGGTTTAGTTTTTTTCTACCCATTATCCCAGACAAAGGTGTCATTATTTTGGTCTCATGATTGCAAAACAGCAAATAAAAAAAATATAGCAATGTCTGGAATCCGCTGAAACTGGCCCATTAGTGCTGTTAAAAGTGAACCAAAAACATTTTAAAGGCATTTTTAAACTTTCAGGCTATATATCCAAAGATAGTTTCAAAATTATATATCTTTGAAAGGCTGCCAGCAGACACCAGTGCTATGCCGAAATGTTTCTGTGTTGGTGCTCCATTTTTTTCTAAGGCTGAAAATCAAAAGTATGTCAGTAATCAGTTGTGCAGGGAGTGCTATTGATATTTCTTGTGCAGCATGTTGTTCTGCTTCTGCTGCTTACTACATTTTCTAAACTTGTGTATTGGCCAGAGAGATAATTAAACTTACCTTTGCAGGGAATTAGACTGGCCTGGTTGATTGTTTTATTTACTTAAAGTACAAAAAACTTTTTTTTTTTTTTTTTTTACATTTTTTTCTCATTAATGTGTAGATTATCACACAATTCATTTATAGTCCCATCCATACGCACACAACAGCACTCAAAATAGATTATTCCCATGACACACCTTGGAATTGCTTGCCACAGCTCAAAAAATCAGTTTATACAGGTCACCTGAGTTATTCTAGGAAAACAAGCAGTTCGTATATCATTGTGATGCACTTTTAATACTCATTGGTTCAACGGTGTTTATTCATTTTATCAAATGTATCTCAACTGAAGCACATCCAGTGCCTTTAAACACCAAAGTAGAAACACAAATAGGAACAAAATGAATTGATTCCAAAGGGATGCTTGGCACTCAGGCAGTAAGTGAAAAAAAAAACAGTTGTTCATTTTGTGATAGAAAAATTAGTGTTGCTCCTACTTGCCTTCTGTTCTCCCGTTTTAGTGTTTTTTCTGTCATTCTCTGTGCAAAATCTGCAGTCGAACATACAAGGAAACCAAGTGGGATCTCTGGGTGACTGCTGACCCTCACATGGGTTTGGTGGGTTTCTTTATCCTCTGGATATCATTGAAGATGCTTTGGAAGGTTTTTTCATTCTGACGTGACTGATTTGCAGTTCTCAGCAGCTTAAAAATATAGCGTTTTATCCACAAATGTTGATGAAAATGTGAGTTATTTTCTGGACATATTTAAACAAGGTTCCAACTGAAACTGAGTCAATATACAATCAAACTTTTTCGAAGCTCTTTAGCTCATAAGACCAAATGTCTCTTTTTTTCTGATCTGAGAGCGCCAGTGCTTCATCCTGACTCATGTGTTCTTCAGGTCCATAGCTGGTGATTCTGAGAAAAACTTTGGTGAAGAAAAGGACAACACTTGACACAAAAGCAAAACTGAATATATGGCCCAAGGAGAGTTACCGCTCAAATCCATAAATTCTGTGGGGGCAGAAAATTAATTGCCATCATTACTGCCTACTGGACTGCCCCCAACACAATCCTCAGAGAATCACCTTGGTAGGAAAACCTACGAGCAGAAATGAGAGAATGTATCATGGAAGTCATTTATGCTGCCATTGAGGAGACATTTAGACTGACGTGACTGATTTTCACTTGGGTTCTGTAACTAGTACCCAGGTTTACTCCACAAATGTCGGTTTTAAATTTTAATGTAGTACATTTTGAGTTACTTGTTTTGCTTGTGATCTTTATTTCTTCTCAGTTGTTGTCATTTTGACATATAGCAGCACCTTGTTCTAGTTTCTCATCTTGTGAGTGCAGTCACCAATGGGGGTAGTTCACCTCACACATATAACATCTTCTGTTGTTTACATGTCAGAAAATCAATGGCGGACTTTTATTATTTTATGGAGACCTTTTTTTATGGGACACCTGTTGACTGGTCACAGCATGAAAAGCACAAATGGAATTAAAAACATGATGACCCCATTAAGCTCCATTAAGTGTCATGGCAATGAATCAGCATGTAGAAGGATGAATCCAGCTATCATTAACACATGTATGCTTTTCCTGCAATAACATGTGAAAGCGTCTATTTTTGCTGAACACTGCAGAACTGTCTGATTAGGCAAACATGGACAGACTGTAAGTACTGTGAAGAAGGACAGTGCACAGCCATGTTGTAGAGATGCTTGGAGACAGGGAGCAGACAGGAGACAATGATCTAGGGATGACCAGTTATTATCTTATTTAAAAGAAAGAAGAGCTTAAAATTGTTCACAAATTCCATTTTATGGGGGGTTACTGCCAGGACAATAGGTCTCTTTTCTGACTCACAAATGGAAAAGGGTAGGGGTGGAAGAAATGTATTTATAACCACATAAAACTAAACCGTTTCATATTTGTTTTTATCCTCGCTGGACCTGGATCTCCACTGATATTACCATCGTGGACTATACATATATATATATATATATATATATATATATATATATATATATATATATATATATATATATATATATATATATATATATATATATATATATATATATATATCATCCTTGAAGTGCAGCAGAAAGCGGTACTTAGTAATGTTTTAGTGCTGAAGTCATGATTTCATCATGCAGCCTTCCAAACTTGGACTTTGTATTTTCTTTTCATGTTTTTTTTTTTTTAATGCTATACTTGTTAAAAGGAAATGTTAAGAGCTGCCCCATTAGGGTGAAAGAACAATAGATCACAGCAGTAATGATGGGATGTGTTTTCTGTTCTTGAACTGAAGTAACCTCTCTTCCTAAAATTTCTATTAACTCTGTGTGTGTGGTGGCCTGTTTTAGTGGTTTTTGCCTCTTTTTTTTTAAATGAAAGTTAAAAGAAGTCAGAGCTTTAGAAATCTTCCTGCATGCAGACAAAATTAATAATAATAAATAATAAATAATAAATAAAATATAATATAATATATAATAAAAGATAGCTATAGTTCATTATGGTGAAGAAAACCTGAGCAGTAGTACAAAAAAGATATTGAGCCACTGACAGCTCTCACGTTTGTGACATTAAAACCCCTCCTCTTCTAATCGCATCAACGGGTCACTAAAGGATGATAAATAAAATGTGCTGGAAAAAGCACGAGCTTTGGGAGGTAGAATTAGAAAGCTGCATTAACCTTTTCCTGGAACATGAATAATGACAGACGCTCGCTGACCTCTTTTCAGGGAGTGTTCAATGTGTTGTACTGTAGAACATCTCACTGTGCTCCATTCAGAGCTATCCACTCAGCAGTTACTGTGGCAACCTGACTGAAGAGTAGTTTTACAATTTTAAGAAGACTCATGTGGTTGTAAGAATGATCACAGTGAAAAGCGAGCTGAACGCACTGCGGGGTGTTTATATGTGCACGTGGAACTCTGATATTAAGCTTTGAGGGGATGAGGAGGAGGACGAGGAAATTTATACAGCCAGAGTCCGGGCACTGATTAAATGTCATTTTTTATATAGTTAAAAAAAAACAATAAGCTCCTTTTTACTGATGTCACAGCAGAACTCATTCAGGAAATAATCCTAGATACATTTTCATCCACCAATAGTGAAATAAAAGGTATGGAATACAAAACAACAAACACATAGATGCCATCGGGATAGTCAAGCTATCTTACTTAGTAATGTGAGTCCATTTGTAAAGACAGTAGCTTGGCCACTGTTTGCTGAATGGGCTGACCGTGTCCAGCTCTCACTGTCTTACCAGGACGCTGTTTTGTTAAGAGGCTGTGTTACCCAAGATTAACCTCATCACTGTATGCAGAACAAAACCTTGTTCAAACTAGTGTCACCTCTGAGGATTTTACCAATACTTAAAGGCTCCACAAAGTAAGCAAGAATATTCTCCAAAGAACAATTCCTGTGATGCAAAAAAATAAAAAGCCAGATATTGTAAATAAAAATTAAAGACATGGCAAGGTCAGAGAGTCACCCAAGCGCAAGCCTGTAAGCTTCATCCTCTGAAGACTTAAGTGTTATATTAGTCAAATATGCAACTTTGCCGTCCCCAAAGCTATATCACACTAGCATTGTTATTATTATTATTGTTATTATTATTATTGTTATTATTATTATTATTATTATTATTATTATTATTATTATTATTATTATTATTATTATTATTATTATTATTATTATTATTATTATTATTATTATTATTATTATTGTGAGTTCTATGAAATTTGTTATTAAAAAAAGACTTGATATAAACACATGGATGTAGCCTCTAGGTCTGAAAGTGAACCAAACAGAGGTGCCTTAAATGTTTATTCTTTATAATAGCCAGCGGGGGGCAATGTCTCTTGTTAAAATGAAAACGTCAAATTGAATAGTTCATGTGAAATGGACTTACTTCTCCCTTGTTACCTCAGTAAAGATTTCTCTAATAAGTTCATAGCCTCATTTGTCAGTTTCAAGACTTTTTTGATACAGAAAAGTGTTTATTTTGCAAATTATGATCCTATTTAGAGCAAAACAAATGATAAAGGAAGGTGTGTTTTTAAATTAAGCTTTACAGGTTGTCACAGTATCAGCGTTCTCAAGATCTCAGTCAGATTCACCATTTGGTCATTACGTCTGGTTTTCAAAGAGCAAGATGGCGATAATTAAATTACAAACACGAGAAGGTATCATACATCTTTTGCAAAGATTTCTGACCACACCAAAGTACTACACACAAACACTGACTGGAGTTTTTAAAGCTAATATCAATCTTTTGACATAATTTTTCTGTCAGGAAGATTTTGAGTTGGTTGTGGGGCTAACATTGCTAGCATGTCACAAGAGACCTGACCCAGTTGTGAGACATCCAGGTCTATGAGATGATCTCTGTCTTTAAATCTCAAATCAAGTCTGTTCCACATGCTGGACATCAACCTTTTCAGTTTCAGGGGAGATTCCACTGAACCTGTGACGGGGCTGTTCAGAGTACAGCTTGAACATAGTGTTTCATGGACAAGTGAGTCTGAGCTCGATACTGGAACTCATCCATGCAGAAATTTGACCTATACTAACAGGAAGACAGAAATTAGGCAAGCCTGGATGCATTTTTATATCTTTCTAGTCACATTCTTCAAACTACATCTCCGACAGAGCATTTTTTTTTCATTATAATGGTGTGTCACAAGTTTTAGTGAAGCTGCTGGCATAAGATAAAAACAATTTCCTCAAATTTCCCTGCAGCTTTCTTTTAAAAAATAACAAAATGAATGTGCTATTTGTGCTAATATGCCGTTGACTGGATAACCAGTAATTTTCAAAGCTTGTGCAACAGGCAGTGATGGATGTGGTGAGGTATCTAGTTTACAATGGACAGTGGCTTTGGCTCCGGTCAGCTGGGGCCTTTCTGTGGAGTTTGGATGTTCTCCCTGTGGGATTTCTACAACTTCGTCTCGCTTCCTACTGAATGCATGCATTGCAATAGATGATTAATAGATTATTTAAATTGGCTGTAGGTGGGATAGATTGGTGACTTTGCATTTTGCCAAGTGTTAGCTGGATATGCTTCAACGCCCTGCAGGATAAAGTGGGTATAGCTGATGGATGGATCAAAGATGAAAGTACCCCCAGATGTTTAGCACATTAATGACATTACTGTTTGCCAGACAGAGTTTTTAAATCCTCTCTCCTAGCTGTGTAATTCTCATAGAAGTCATCGATTGCTGTCCTGAACTCCTGCATGAAACCTTTTCAAATCAACTTTTCACCTGAAATCTGCTGTATCTGTCTGCTGGACATCGGACAGAATCCAAGAAACTCATTACTAGCTGCTGGTCAAAAATGGGTGCATTTGATAGAGTGTATGAAGAAGCTTTCATGTATGATGTTGGTTGCATGTGATTAGCCTCATTTTTCAAAACCAAACTGAGTGACAGAGTTAGCACAGGGCCAGGTGTGATTAACACTTAATGAGCACATTAAATGAAGGAAAAGTGTTGACTCACCGAGATGTGGAAGAGCAATATAATGGATTCTTATTTTTCATTGCCGCCTACATTAGTGGCGGTGAATGGTTAGACTCTGAAACTCATCAATGTGATGATGAATGCAGAGTTGTGACAGCGGATCCAGTCAGCAGCAAACACTTCAGCTCAGCCCTTCATCGCTGACACCATGATAACTGCTTCTGTCTCCCTGTAACAGCAATCATGACAAAACAGCCCTGAGAAAAGCCTGGTTGAGGTCTTTTTGCGTTTCCACTCAACAGAAACTGTGTGAAGCCATGTGTTTGCGTGCGTATAGTATAACCATGTGTTTCCATGACTCCATGACTGTGTGCGTTATATTGTGAATGTGATGACAAATGTTTCTCACCAAATGGACCATTCATCAAGGCTGGCTGCCCTGCTGGTTAATGAAGTCAGGGATCCTCAGGGAACACAGAGCACTTCTCTCCATCAGCATGGACAAACAGGGAAGCATGAGTGATCACATCGCTCTGACTGCTATTCTGTCTCTCTCCCTTAGACTCTCAGTTCACCGGCGACAAAAGAGACTCCTCAACACCAAATCACTTAGAAGACAAGAGCCAACTGTGGTACACGCTAACGGTTCATTGGCATTCAGATTTAGTGGCTTGTTGCAGACCCAGTTCTGGGTTTTTCTGAGCTCAGCAATGATGGAAGAATAGGTTCATCTTTGTAATATGAGTCTCATATGGAGGAGGTGATTACAATGCAAAATCTGTTAGGCTAGGATGGGTCACTATAGGGTATAAAATTATCAACTTATGACCTGTCATCCAACATTTGTACATTTAAAAACAAAGAAAAATAAATTGCTTGAGCTGTTTAAAGGTTAGAGTAGATTTCTTCATTTCGCTTTGTCATATGCCAAGGTCTGGAAGCTGTGATTTAAAATATAAAACAGTGCGGAGATGCAATAATACGTCACAGAGTTAAATGTCACAGTAATGTACTGACTGTTTCTAAAAGAAAATGTTGTAATACCAGCTAAGTTATGTTGCTTTGAAGATTTTTTGGCATTATCCTGTATTCTGTCTCATCAGACAACAGTTATTAGGTCTTGTCTAGTTGTTGTCACTATGCTATGGCCCAGTCCTGTTGAAGAACTCCAATACATGGACTTCATTTATGCACAGTAGATCAGCATCCACATGTGTGTGTCCGTGCATGCACATCACTGCCATGCACGCACACTACCGCCCTTATAGTGGCCACTAATTTTGGGCTGCACATATTCATATCGAGAAGATCCCCGGTTCTCATCCCGGCCTTCCTGGGATCTTCCTGCATGGAGTCTCCATATTCTCCCATACATGTGTGGGTTTTCTCCAGGTTCTCCAGCTTCCTCCCACAGTCCAGAAACATGCTGAGGTTAACTGGTGATTCCAAATTGTCTGTAGTTGTGAATGTGAGTGTGATTGTTTGTCTCTATTTGTAGCCCTGTGATAGACTGTTACCTGTCCAGATGTCCCCTGTCTTCACCCTCAGTCAGCTGGGATAGACTCCAGCCCCCCATGACCCTAATGAGGATTAAACGGTGTATAGATGATGGACAGATGGATGGATTTTCACATCGAGACTGTGGACTTCAGAAGACATAATTTACATCACATGCACCCACAGTGTCCCCTGTGTCCTCATGGATGTGTGACGTATAATACTAAAAGTAAAGCAGAATGCAGTTCTCCTTTATGGCTTTTAATTTAGCTCTTGGTAGGAGTTGTATTCAGAAACCAGCTTTCATGACCATATGTTTGCTTGACGTCTAATTTTGGTGCGCTGCAAACCTCTGCAACCCACATGCACCAACACAATGCCCTTTTCCCTGTGGATGTGCTGGTTAAAAAAGACTTCCAGCTACAACATTAAAACCAGGTCGAGTGAATGGCATGCATCGTCTTGTCATCGTGTAATGTTTTGCTAGGAAACCTTGGGTCCTGGAATTCAAGCTGATGCTACTTAGAGATTCACAACACTGAAAACTGCCCAGAATTGGCTCAAGAAATACGAAAAAGAACACAAAAAACTTAGTCTCCAAATATCTGAGATCCTAATAAAGTATCAATCAGCTGTGTTGGAAAAAGCCCAACTGCACAAGCCAGTAGTCACACTAATATGTTCATTTCATTTCTTAGTTATGTGACTATGCTGTCTACAAATCTGATTCATTATATACACCAAAAGTGAACACATAACCACTTTGGTGGTTATAGTCATACATAAACGGTTATGTGTTCATTTATGAAAATAAATCAACATGTCACTGTTCATGAGAGGATGCTGCTTAAACCTTTAAAATAAAGTAGCCCATAGCCACATGAAATTACCTGAAATTACCACCATTTTAACAACTGTTCATCCTTGGTAAACACTCTTCACAGGAAATTACAAGCTATTTTAATGCTCATTTCTGGGCATAGCTATAAGTCAGAATGCTTGGATGAAAATATAAGCAGCTTCTCTACAGCACCATGAAGTGAGTGTTGCCTCGGATGACTGTATGCATTAATTTGGCTGACAACCTAAGGACCAAATACTTCTGCCTATGGTTCACCAGGCAATGGGTTTATTATAATCTTTATTATGCTGAAATTGCTGGCATAGCATAGCTCTGGGTAGCTTACATTTTCAACAAATAAGCCTAAATCCACCCTTTGGAGTCAGCGGTCAACAGTCTCTTAATTAAGGCTGAGGGTATCAACGCCCCAACAAGCTTTCTTGGACAGATGCATCTGTGGCGCTTTACACTACAATCCCATGGATGGTAAGGTAATTCAGATCATGTGTTATCATCACCTGCTGGATAATGTGTCTATTGCATGTCAAGAATTCCAGTCAGCCATTTATAACACAGACAATAAAACATTTTCTGAAATGTTCCGACTGGTCTTCAGTTGCTTTTCAGTCTTTCTTGTTCTTTAGTATCGAGTTGTTGGTAAAACTAATGACATAAGCTTTATTTATAAAGATTATTATTTTCAAGTACAACATGTTTGACAGTAATTTGTGTTTCCATTCTTTATTTTACTTTAGGTTTTTTTTAATCGATTCTTTTTTCGCTCTGTTTTTGAAATGGTAGACACAGAAAAAGATGTGCAAACTACAATTACCACTGCTGTAGTAAAGGGATAACTGTTTTTATACTCAACATATGTATTTATGGCAATTTGTACTGACTGGAGGAAGACAATGCTCCACAGATTCTGTCTTCAAATACAAACCAACTGCCAATATGTTATTTCTCTTCTTCTTTTTTATCTTTCTCTCTCTCTGTCTCTCTCTCTCTTTTTTTAGCATTTTCATAATAGCAGTTTTATGAGTTTTGGACCAGTTTATTCTCATTTCATTCCTACCAACAGAGGAGAAATCTGTCCCAATGTTACATGATGATGATTTGAGTGGCTTACAGATGCGGTCTTAAGACTTCCTGTGCTGCTCACGGACTCATCAGGGATTCCCAGTCTAATATCAAAAATGTTTGAAAATCATGATTCTTACAATTATCACACTACCACCCAGACTCTGCCAAGTGACATTAAAGACTCTGGCCCTTGGGCCTGACATCATCTACATATATTAAAACTGAGAAGTAAAATCTCACCTCTTCTAATCAAATCAAATCAAACTTTATTTATAGAGCCCTTTTCATACAGTTAAAAACGCAACGCAAAGTGCTTTACAACATTAAAAACAACAAAAACAAGAACACTCATCCCTCCCTCCCTCCATATACACACATATGCACACAACTGCAGAAGCACACACACATACGCACGCCCACACACACACACATGCACACACATACATACACAGACACATGCACGCCCACTCTCACCACTGACTGTAGGGAGGCATGGCATGGCTTCCTACATAGCTACATAGCTAAAAATATATCATATGAAAAGATAATTGCTATTGCTTAGCTATCTGTGTTTCTCAGTGGAGGAGGACATTAGTTCAGATTAGTTGTATGCAGCATGTCATCTTGAATGTATTGTCAGACTAGGATGCAAATGGTAATTTGTAAAGTGGTTATTATTGGGTGAATGTAGGTGGTTCCCTCCCCTACATTTCCTGGCATCTTGAAAGATATTTCCTGAATAACCCTGCCAAGTGCAAAATTCTATGTATCTATTAGTAGACATTGCATTAACTGGGGTGCGCCGAGTTGTCAGCTAAAGGCAAAACCATAAAAACAGAGATTTTAAATTAGATACCCATTTGTGGAGTTCTAGGATGTGGTGTGGAGGGGCTTGTGACCACAAGCAGAGCTCACTGAGGCATCATCAGCCTTTCATTTGTAGGTTTATCCAGTTTGTTTTTATGCAATCTCTCCTTTGTGAAATATATTTCTGTGTCCAAACTCTAGCAGGGAAAATAATTGGGGTTGACATGGAGCAAAGTAATGAAATTCATGCTGAACAAGTACCACCACTGTGCAGCATCTTGTGGTTTATGGTCAACCAGTTGTGCACAAAAGCCCTCAGATGAGGATCCCTGTGGCTTGTTGCTTTGCTGGGAGTACAGCGCATCTCTTTGCCTAGCTGTCCAGCTGCTCAAGGCAGCTACAGCTGAGATAAGCGTGGTAATAGGCTGGGGCTATGTCAGTTGTAGAGGGGGAGGCAGAGAAGATTAGGTGTGTCTGAAAAGGTCTGAGTGGGAGGAAAATTTCTTATACTCCTTGTTGCATTGAGGCTGTCCCCTTTCAGCTTAAAGGCTCATCTTATTGAGCATGTCCTCTAAACTAAATAGAGGTATAAACACCTCAGAGTGTGTCTGGGCTGTGGAAATGATCTCCAGCAGCAATAAAAACCTTCTCTATCTTTCCACTCTCACATCGCTTTGGCCAACTGACAGCAGTGAGGCAGATAATTAATTAAGGCTCCACACACAGACAGACAGGTTTTCTCTGTCATGCAGACCTACACTTACATAGAAGGCCATTACTCTGCCTGCAGAAGGTATGGCATCAATCAGCCTGTCATAGGGTGATGCAGGGGGAGGCATTTCCCACTTGAACATGAGAGGAATCCTACTAAATTCCTCTTTCAGACAGACAGGGAGTGATTCTTGGCCAGAATTCTACAGGCAGATTCTTCTATTTGGACATAACATTTAAAAGCCTGCTCAGCCTGAGGCACTGCAGCTATAAAGGCTTCCCATCCTGTCACTTTTCATTAGAAGGTTAACTGATTTTCAGATCGGCTGTCCTGCAGTAAGAGTATGTCAGTTGGGGTTAAATGTAACCCTTTAGGATTTTAGTAACATAAATTACACAGCACCAATTAAACTTATGCCAGCGACCAGAAGTCAGTAATGTAATTAATTAAATAGAGCAACTGAGCAGAACTGGAGCTGTGGCACAAGGTCTTTCCTAATAAAGCAAAAAGTCTTGGCCATCTTTAAAACTGAGAGTTTTTTTTGTTAAGATTTAGTAAAGTTCTAATTCATTAACTGGGAACATCTTTTCAGATCTGTGCACTAGACTGAGGCAGAAGAACCGTCATTGTGCAGCAATGATGCTCTTTGGATTTTCATTATTTTTCAGATTTTTCTTTTCATTTTTCAATTCCTTGCATTATTAAAACTTTTCATTTAGACTTTATCTCAATAATGTTTAACGGTAAAGTTGGATTTCCTTAATTCTCGGTACAGATGATCTAGGTGTTGCACCTTAAAACTCCTATTTCTCTTGTCTCTCTGTGTAGTTGCATTCTCTGGCCTTTTCTATTGTTTATACTAATAAAGTGCAAAGGCCAGGGGTTGAAAAGATAGGACTGCTTTGTAAAAAATGTGGTAGTGCTTGCAAATGATGATGAAAGTTAAATGATAGACATTAATATGTGATGCTTTTCCCTTCAGCGTGGTATTAAGGAAAGATTTAAAAATGAATTTGCTTAAGCTCGAAGCTTACTTGAAATAATCACTTATTTGCCAAGTGAAACATTAAAATCTTTCTTCATCTCTTTGCCAGACACTTACGGTGTGGTTCACAATGTGAGCAATGCTTAATAATGCAAAATGAGCCTCAGAGGGCAAGTTTAAGTGATAGATTTGTTATCTGAAACCAGGGGACATAATGACAGCTGGCATTTCAAGAGACAAGGCTTCTTTGGTGGAGTCACATTTTATAAGTGAGACTTATTACTACACCAAGGAACTCAGTAGAGTTGTGAGATGATTGGCGTTGGTTTGTCTGTCCGTCTGTTCGTCTGTCTGTTAGCAACATCACTCAAAAACAGATTAACAGATTTAGATGAAAATTTCAGAGAAGGTCAGAAATGAGACAAGGACCAAGTGATTAGATTCTGGCAGTGATGCTGCTTATAGTCTGGATCCACGGATTTGTTAAAGATTTCTGTATCATTGCCAGATAGTGGTACAGCGTCACTGTAACCATGACAACAAGTGAACACTACATTAGCTGTCTGCACATGGCTGCAGGACTTATCCGTCAGAAATCAAACAAGGAACAATTAAATTAGATTAAATTGTGGGGGTGTTTCTGAGTCTCATCAACTGCCACCGTCTGCTACATATTTAGGTCACGCAATTTGATATCCGTAGATAATGTACACATGCAGAACACACACCTGTGCTCAGTGCAAGGTGATTTTTGATGAAAGATTTCATCCAACAGAAATCATACAACAACTGAGCAGCCTTGGCCGAGTACTGCGCTCTCTGAATGCTTTTCTTGTTCTGTTATTTGACCTGATGGAAAGAGTTCCAAACAACAGGAATGAATCAATTTTTAAAAATCTGAACTGAACAAATGAGTTTGTGTGTGTCTCAGCTTGGAGAAAAATCAGAATCATGCAGGACACTGCTACTCATAATTCCATGATATCAAGACCTTGAATGTTTTTACGTAGTTCAGTCTGCTGCTGGTTGGAATTGGTTCATTCAGACTTTTCTCACCATGTCTGTTTCCTAATCTCACTCTGAAATATAAATGCCACCTTTCAAGTATTTCAAGTATTACAGGTGTTCATCCTAATAAATGAAAAACTAAACTGGTTTGGCACTTTCTCAGGTACAGTAGGAGACAGAGGTCTATTTCTAGCCAAAAAAAAAAAGAAAAAAAAAATGGGGAGAAGGTGTGTCACAGAAAGCTGACAATTGTTGGCAGCGTTCTCTGGGGAGACAAAAAAAATGGGGCTCCAATAGCAATGCTGTCCTGCAGACACAACCTTTTTCTAATAATTATGAGAGGAAATGGCAAACATTACAGACCTTTAAAAAGGTGTCATGCATTACCCAGGTCGTGTGTGACTCCATTAAAACAGACAGGAGCTGTGTGCACGAGGGATGGGGTAAGTGGAGCAGCATTTCCAGGCAGAAGAAATGATCTCGGCATTCATCTTGGCTTCCAGCTCTCTGCTTGAGAGATTCATCTGTAGATGAACAGCAGTTTTCATGTCTCACTATGTGAACTCTGATGTGTCCTCTCCAGGACATTATTGTGGCTGTTTAGCACCCACTCCTGTGCAGCATTAGCTTTGTTTTGCATCGTCATTTTGCCAGAAGACTAATTTTATGATTTCCTGCTGGGTTTTTTTTCTTTTATAATGTTACCCCCTTCCGCTTTGAGCCTTCCAGGACCTGCTGCAGAGAAGCATCCACACAGCACAGTGCTGGCTTTGTGGTGACAATGGTGCGTTTTTAAGGGTCTTTATGTAGCGAAGCCCAAAGATAGGGTTCCTATGAGGCTCAAAGAGTAGCTGCTTCTTACACTAATTCAGTTTTTGAGTTCCTCTTCCTCTGGGCTACTGTGCACCAAAAAACACTGTCTGGTGTCAGCTGACAAGAAGAAACAGCTTCAGTTTTACATCATGTCACATTGCTGGACCTAGACTGAGACCAATGTTCCCTGTAATTTTTCCTGAGTGTGAGCAAACACACAAACTCCCTGAGCGTCCCTTGGACCACTGTGAGCAACATCAGATGTGTGCACTGTGGTCACACCAGCATCGCATCCATTCAAGTTACATGGTTCATTAAAAGAATCAGATTACAGCATTTACATTTCTGTTAAAACACTTTGTCAACAGGAGCCAGTTGAAGGCTGCAGTGATTTTAGTGACACTACAATGTATAAGAGTGAAGTTATTGAATATTTGTCTCTCTTTACTGTTGCAGCGGTTTTGCAAATTGCAGACGGACCCTGTTCACTCCATAGACACCAATGTTATTCCTGTAGCTTGAAAGACAGCTACTTTTGATAAAACTGGGCTTGTAGCACATTGTCTGCCTTGCAACAATGGGAAAGAGGCACCGTTTATGTTTTAACAACCTATATCTAATGAGTTATTGATGCTGGAAGCCCGAATCTGTGAATATCTTTCCAACTTTACCCAACTTGGGGCCACTACCACCTAAGGAGTGATATATTTAATTTTGAAAAAAGCATTTAGCCATACTTAAAGCTTTAAGTGCTTTATTAACACGGAACTAAAAATTTTGTATTGTTTTATTATCACAGGTTCTGTCTGAAAAGAGGTGACATCATTTTAAACATTCATCCATCCATTATCTATACACCGCTTAATCCTCACTAGGGTCATGGGGGGGCTGGAGTCTATCCCAGCTGACTCAGGTGAAGGCAGGGGACACCCTAGACAGGTCACCAGTCTGTCGCAGGGCTACATACAAAGACAAACAATCACTCTCACATTCACACCTACGGGCAATTTAGAATAATCAATTAACCTCAGCATAGTTTTGGACTGTGGGAGGAAGCCGGAGTACCCGGAGAAAACCCACGCATGCACAGGGAGAACATGCAAACTCCATGCAGAAAGATCCCGGGAAAGCCGGGACGCGAACCAGGGATCTTCTTGCTGCGAGGCAAAAGTGCTAACCACTACACCACTGTGCAGCCCTCATTTTAAACACTGAAATCAAACTAACAAAATGTAATGACCAACCAGTGAGTAATACTGGATTCTGCAAAAACAAACAACTTTTTTAAAAAAATCTAAATCTTATCTTAACACAGTTAATGTATTAACTTATTTTTGTGTGTATGCATGTATTTATTGATTTATTTAGTACTGTTAACATATCAGAGTTCTGAGTGAATTTTTCTTAAGATAGGCAAAGGCCATTTATTGATTACATATAGGCTACTAAATGTTTATTTTAAAAAAACAATTCAATTCAATTCAATTTTATTTATATAGCACCAATTACAGTCAAATTGTCTCGAGACGCTTTACAGAACCCATATGCCTGACCCCCAGAGCAAGCCAAAAGGTGACAGTGGCAAGGAAAACACCCTTTTAACAGGGAAAAAAACCTCGAGCAGAACCCGGCTCTAATGTGGGGGGACCCATCTGCCTGCTGGCCGGGTAGGTTGACTTAGGCATTTATTGAGTCACTAAAATACTGTAGAGTACAGACCACATCAGCATGATTATAAGCATCCTCTGGTAAATTAACAACCAGATACTGATGTCTCTCACCATATGGACTTCAGGAGATGACTGGGGGATGATAAACTGTGACCTACTGGTTGGGTTCTCTCTGTTCTCATGTTTCTTACATGTTTGTCCCCTGACAGCCGGGTCCTAATGTTTTTTGAGCAACACACCATACTATGACGTTTTTACAATGATGGTTCTACTATGGAACCAGTTTGACATGTTCAGGTGTTCTTTGTGTGAAAACTCAGAGATTTCAGAGATCAGAAGGTGGTTTTCAACTTTCTTTGTTAACTTTCTGCTTCAACTTTAAACTAAATTTCCTTCACTAAACCAGCCCTCTGGACTTCCAGGAAGCTGTGTTCCTATTGGCTGTCCAGGTGGCTGTGTTCCTATTGGCTGTCCAGGTGGCTGCTTGGTGTTATCAGGAACACCTGAGCAGCTCAGTGTCTTCCTGCTTTATTTAGCTGCAGTCAAACATTTCCTCTGCTTCTCTCCACCACACAACTGGGTTTGGTTCCATTGCTTTAGTTTGTTTTTTAGGCGTTGGCTTGCAGCTTCCAGCAGTAAAATCGTCTTTAATGTGTTTCTTGGTGTGTTTTAGGGCTTTGTACTGGATAGTTGTCTTGGTAAATGTGGTTCTTTAGCCACAGTTAGCACATGGTGCTAATGTGTGCAGTGATTAGTGGATTTGGTCCAGCTGAGTTGTGTCTTTATCTTGGCTGTAGTGAGTCTTTAGAGGTTTTTGGTCAGACACATTCTGTATTCTTGTTTGAGAACCAGCGTTGGTTGTCCAGAAGGTAAGAGTTCCTGTCCTGATTCTCTGTTCTCAGAGGTTCTCTGGTAGGCTGCAGGAGACTTTAGCGTTTGGGTTGTGCTAGTTTGGTTTTTGTACGGTTTCATTTGGATGACTATCTTGAGGCCCCTCCATGTGGTTTAGTGAGGTTTTCTGTAACAGTTCTACAAAGCAACCAGCAGCAGAAGAGACTTTGAGAGTTTTTAGGAAGTTCTGGAGACCAGACTTTAGAGCAGCAGAAACATTTGTCAGCAGTTTGAGCAGGAGAAGGTGAGCTTCAGAGTAGAAATGAGAAGGAAACCTTCTTGACCCGTGTGGTGAGGTCCTGTACCAAGAGTTTGAGCAGGTTGTGAAGAGTCTGTAGTTCTTTGGTCTGAAAGCACAAGAAGAGTCGACCCATTAAAGGAGAAAACAGGAGATATTGTTGGTTCTTCTGTCGCTCTGCAGTTTCATTAGACTGAATATCAAGTTTATATTTTAAATGATTTCCCATGTGAGCCCAAGAAGGCTTCAATAAACTCCCTCCATCCCCTGAACACAACACATTTGATTACCATGTTAATTTATTTATTTTTTTTTTTTTATGTTTTTGAGTTTTAATCATAGTTTTAGCATTTTTTTTTCTCTTTGCTTGTTTAGTTTTGTCATCTGTGTAAAAGGTGCTAAACAAATAAAGTTGAATGATAAACGGAATAATTGACTAACTCATGATTGTGACAAAAGAAGTATTTTCATTGTGATTTAAGGGTTTATTTCATTTTTAAGGTTGGGGTTAAAGTCTTGACAGAAAAAGAAGATTAAAGAAATAAACTACATAACAAAAAGCAATTAAAATCAAAGGAAAAAAATTAATACAATAAAACTTTTACAAAGTTTTATTATTAAAAAGATTTAAGAAATTTAAGATGTAATTTTCTAATTAAACATTTAATTTTTTAATTAAATGTTTTGTCTTTTTGAAGGTTTAATAATCTAATTAAATGTTTTGCATTTTTAAAAAATGTTCTTGTTTAATTGTATTTTTTAAATGTTTAATGATGGAAAATATTTTATCTGTAATTTTTAATATTTGTATTTTTAAAATTTTGTTTAATTTCATAATGACATGTATTGTATCTTGTTGAATTATCTAATTCAATATTTTTGTCTGTTTAATAGAGTTAAACATTAATTACATTTAAATTATATGTACATATACCACCTTTTAATGTTTAGTTTTCTTTTTAAATGCTTCATTGTATCTTCTGTTTAATTCCTATTTGAAGTTTTATTGTCTTTAAGATGTAATTTTCTATTAAAACATTTAATTTTTTAATTAAATGTTTTGTCTTCTTAAAGGTTTAATAATCTAATTAAGAAATTTAAGATGTAATTTTCTAATTAAACATTTAATTTTGTAATTAAATGTTTTATCTTTTTAAAGGTCTAATGATCTAATTAAATGTTTTGCAGTTTTTAAAATGTTTAATAGTGTTCTTGTTTAATTGTATTTTTTTAAATGTTTAATGATGGAAAGTATTTCATCTGTAATTTGTAATATTTGTATTTGAAAAATTTTGTTTAATTTCATACTGACATGTATTGTATCGTGTCGAATGATCTCATTCCATATTTTTGTCTGTTTAATAGAGTTAAACATTAAATTACATTAAATTATATTAAACAGACAAAATATGGAATGAGATCATTCGACACGATACAATACATGTCAGTATGAAATTAAACAAAATTTTTCAAATACAAATATTACAAATTACAGATGAAATACTTTCCATCATTAAACATTTAAAAAAATACAATTAAACAAGAACACTATTAAACATTTTAAAAACTGCAAAACATTTAATGGGATCATTAGACATTTAAAAAGATGAAATATGGGTGCCTGTATAGCTCAACGGGTTAAGTGGGTGACTCATGTACAGCTGCTGGTCCCTGACGCAGCGTCCCGGGTTCGATTCCCGCTACCGGCCCTTTGCTGCATGTCTTTTCCCCCGTTTCCTGTTTGTCTCTCACTACGTCTATCCAATAAAAAGCTGGAAAAGGCCAAAAAAAAAAAGGACAAAACATTTAATTAAAAAATTTGATGTTTAATTAGAAAATTACATCTTAAAGACAATAAAACTTCAAATAGGAATTACACAGAAAATACAATGAAGCATTTAAAAAGAAAATTAAACATTAAAAGGTGGTAAAACATTTAAAAAGAAAAACCTTAAAGATTTAATCGAAACATTGGGAAAGAAAAAGAAACTCAAACAAGCCGATAAAACATTTGCAAAAACAATTAAACATTAAAAAGACAAAACATTTGGAAATCAAATCCGACATTAGACAAGAATAAAAGGTGAGAAAAGAGCAAAACTAAACATTTAAGAAGAATCAAACTAAAGACGAAACATTTCAAAAGACACCAGTTAGACTTTAGAAGATCAAATTAAACACGCACAGCTTAGAGGGAACAGTGACTGAGACTATATATGCAGCTGCATCCAAGCTTCTTTCTTGTTTGTTATACGGAGCCCTATTATTGTATCCATCATTTTTACTTAAATACTTTCCACTATCTAATGTGGATTTTATTTAAAGTCATATTTGTACTTTGTCCTAGTTGGTTTTTCTGTAGCTGTCAGTTTGGAGTATTTATGATCAGTTTTACTACTATGCAAACACGAAACCCACACAAACCATAAATAGCGCTTCTAATGCTGAGGACAGGCTTATTTCTGACCTTTGCTTATTTTAACTGTGAAAACACCCATCACAGCATATTTATAAAAAGATGTATTGGGTGACAGGCACCGCCTCAGACCATTAGGAAAAGCATTACGTGGCCAAACGCACACACAAATACACATGTAGCTACACACAGACAAAAGGCTGATGTCATGGAGGTTTATCAGGTGGGGTATGGTGATGCTTCAGAGCATTACAGGCTGTTGTTCTTCCCTTAGCTTACAATTTGGACACATTTTCCACCAGTTCTAAGAATCAGACATCTTCCCTAAGTGGACACTTTTGGAAGATATCTGGTACGACTACATTTGAAAAATTATAATAAACATAAACATTGTCACTGAGTGTGTTTACATCAGGAAAAAACACCTTCCGAAATGCATGTACAATGCACTGTGCAATGAGTAATCCCCAAGCGGCCTCAACACAAACTGTCACATTACTAATTAATTTTAAAAATTATTTTAAACTCAATCAATTTTACATTTAGGAAAAGCAGTGACCACCTGTCTGTCTCAGTGCACCCAGCCACACAAAAATTTACTGATAGTTTTGTACTGAAGAGCTGGTAACAAACCCATTATTATTATTATTATTATTATTATTATTATTATTATTATTATTATTATTATTATTATTATTATTATTATTATTATTATTATTATTATTATTATTATTATTATTATTATTATTGGTGATGATGATGATGATGATGATGTTGTTGTTTTACAAGTTTAAGAATAATATCCATCTGTACGTTTACAGCAGCCACCAGCAGGGACTCAGCTCATTTAGACTAAGTTTATGAAGCAACAGCGCCCCCATGTGGTTGAACAGAGTGCTACATGTGAAGAAGGCCTAGGAACTATCGAATCAAGCCGTGTTTCCTGTCGGAATGTAAAATGTGACGGAAAAAACAGCAAATTACGCCTTTTCTTGTCTGTAGCCGCAGTTTAGGTACCAATTTAAACCTTTTATTTAATATAACCCTGAATTAAACGTACATGAGAGTACGTTAAAAGTACGTCTAGCCTAATATGCTAATGCTGTCTCATCTCTTTAATGTAGCGACGCCACAAAGTCTGGCGAATAGATTCATTTATTTATTTTTCTCTAGTAAATATTAACGTCTAACTTTGTATGTGAGGAATGTAATTAGAGACTGACTTTAAAACAGACCTGCTGATAGCATTAAATCCTGTCGTTTAAAGAGGTTTCGCAGGTTTATGCTGCGGTAACGTGCTGCTGAACTGTCCATGGGATGCGTCTAAATGCTGGCGTGTTGTTGTTTTTCTCTCCAGCAGGTCACAGACTGAGTAGAGTCCAAAATGAAGGCAGCAGTAAACCAGAAGCTGACAGAAATGGGAGAGAGAGACAGGTGAGGTGGTTTGACAGTTAGAAGCTGATATTAATAGTAGCTGTCAAGTATCGTTGCTCCTTTTCATCCTGCTACGGTAAAGTCAACTTATTTACATCAAAACATGTTTTCTGTAAGTTATTATTGGGAATCTATTCATAGATGAACTTCATCAAATGCTGTTAGCCCCACAATAACGCACCTCCATCGTTTTAATGGAAAACTTTCCATAATGCATGAATATAAGGTTATTCAGATTACTGTATATTTGCTGCACACTACAGTTCAGATGTTTTCTCCTCTGTCACTCCAGCATCTCTGAACATCTCTAGCTCTCTCCATGCATTGGTTAAGACAGAGATTGGGAGCTATTATGAAGTAAACACTTGCCTGCTTTATGTTCATCAGGAAAACTAACCTGTATTTAACTGATAAAGGTGCTCTAACACGTATTCATTTCTCTGGCAAACATCCCTGAATAGTCTGAATAGTTCACCGTGAGAATCTCAGCATAACAGAGCAAATTACAGATATCTGGGCCAAAATAAACAGACGTCTCTAGCTGGTATTTGTTTTAGCATAAGGCAGAACTGTACTGCTGTGTTCTCACATGTGTCTCACTGACAGACTGAAGGAGTTACTGAGAGCTAAGCTCACTGAGTGTGGATGGAAGGACCAGATGAAGGCTCACTGCAAAGGTGAACATCACAGCCGTGTTGCTGTATCAGATAGTCGCTAACAGAATAAGGGTAGGAAAACTTGAACTTGATGAGATGTGATGGGTTTTTTTCTGAGAAGTTTCTTTTCTTCTTGTGCATGGGGTATTGCTGCTCTTTAGTGACTTACCTTCCCTACTTTATTTACAGGCAGCCAGTGTGAGAGTTTTTGCAGATTAAAATGTTAGATTTCAGTCAAACTTGCTCTTCAAACTATTTTCATAAACTGTTTTCATACACAACTGATGCAGCATCTCCCAACCATTTCCACTATATGAGAATTACCTTTAACTTTTCTGTTCTGAAGTTCTTGATAGCCCAAAATATTAAAATAGGCTTGTTGAAGATGAACTATGTTGCCTTCAGTTTGTACATAAAGTTATAGAAACACTGATTTGTGTTGGTATCAAATGCATACGCTACCGTTCAAAAGTATGGGGTCACTTAGAAATCAGAATCAGAAAAAAACTTTATTAATCCCTGAGGGGTAATTAGGGGGGCAAAGAGCCGGCCATTAAAAAAGAGCTAAGGCCTGCTGCCAGTAACAGTATGGGTGTTGCTGCGGAGGTAGTAAAGGCAGTAGTGTCCGTAAAAGTGTCAGAGATTTAAAACAACAGATTATGTACAGCAATAATTTATTAAAAATAAATAAAAAAAAAAAAAAACAGTAAGTATATTAAAGTCAGTAATTAAGACAGCAGAATGTATAGAATGGTAATATTGCACAGTGTAAAAGTAATGACAGTGTCTTGTAATATTGCACATGAGGAGCGTGTAGTTGCTGCACTGGAGACAGTTTTGTACAAAGCTTAAAGTTGTCGTAACCTCTTAGAGTTCAGGAGGAGAACAGCATTGGGACAGAAGTCATTCTCCTTCTCTGGTCTTACAGGTCAGACAGCAGAACCTGCGACCAGATAGCAGCCGCTCAGATGCAGGGAACAGAGCATGTGTTGAGTCACTGAGAATGCGACGAGGCAGGCTGCATGCCTGCTGCTCGTATACAGTGTTCATGTGGCGAGCAGGAAGTCCAATAATCTTAGAACCTTCACAATGTGCTTGCATGTTGTGCAAACGGTTCCTGTCCTGTAGGGTGATGGAGTGATATCAGCAGCATATGGAGAAAGATAAAACACTTTCAATGAATGTGTAGTAGAATGTCAGGAAAATGTTCTCACTGACAGAAAAGAAGTTCAGAGTAGGTACATCCTCTGGTGGCTCTTCCTCAGGATCCCCTCAGTGTTGGAGGAAGACCTCAGTTGGTTGTCAAGGATAGTACCCAGGTAACTGTAATGTCCTTATTTCTGCAAGAAAAACTTTTTTTTCAATGAAGATAACATTAAATGAATGATAAATCCAGTGTAGACAGTGTTATCGTGGTAAATGACTATTGTAGCTGGAAACGGTTGATTTTTAATGGAATATCTCCATAGGGGTACAGAGGAACATTTCCAGCAACCATCACTCCTGTGTTCTAATGCTACATTGTGTTAGCTAATGGTGTTGAAAGGCTAATTGATGATTAGAAAACCCTTGTGCAGTTATGTTAGCACATGGATAAAAGTGTGAGTTTTCATGGAAAATATGGAATTGTCTGGATGATCCCAAACTTTTGACCAGTAGTGTACATCAGTTTGTACACAGTCTTTAGTAGTTCTAATTATGACCAGGTAGTCTGTTAAAATGCTATTAAATAAATCTGTGGTCTCTTTCCAGCCTCCAGTTTACTTGAATTCTCATGTAAATCAGCATTGTATCAGTTTGTATATAAATCAGCTGAGCAGAACTGTCTTTCAAAATACATAACTACACCTAAACATCAAGAAATAGTTAAATACAGAGGAACGAAACACAAGACAAAAGCTTTCAGTCCTGATTTGTCAGATATTTAGACTGTCGGGGCCGAAACATCTGGACTGATGCTAGTTTAGAGTCCTTATATCCCACCTGAAGTTTATGTTGTCAAATACTTGAAGAATTTCTTAGTCTAAAGTTAATATCCATCAGACGAGGACTGTGATATATCGTATGCAGTTTATGATCTATAATATTAATGTCACGTATTCAGCCTCTCTGACTGATAAACGTTAGCCGTAACCATCAACCAACATGTATTCTGTTAACAGAATAAACCTTAAAAGTCAAGCAAAATATAAATTCAAGTAGAGTTAAAAGCTTCCCTCAAATGTCATGTTGTTGAGTTGATATCCAAACAAATCACTTATTAGATCAGGCGAGAGCCGGGATTTCCCAGCATGCCCTTAGGCCATGCAGTTGGTGGAAAGCATCTGTGGCCACCATAAACTCATGAGACTGCTATTTCTGATGTCATTAGACCACGGTGAGATCAAGTCAGACAGAAATCTAACCAGCATCCAACGTGTGATAGTCATCAGTGATCGATTCTTTGGTGGTCTGCTGATTGTGAACGAGCCTAGTGACGACTGGAGCAACAGCTTGTGTTCAGAAAGTTAAACAAGTGTACCATTTGACCAAAAGTTCAACTGGTTAATTGAGCGAAAACTTACATAACTGCTATGAACAGTCCTCCTCAGTCGGCCATTAAAGCATAAAATAGCACCTAAAGAGAAGAAAAGACATCCTTCAAATTAGTGTAAGATCACCAGACCCTTACAAGAGAATTTAGGGGATAGTACAGATTTAATAGTTTACCTACAGGAACATTCTTTATTATGGAGCTTAAGGTTCTTGAAACTTCAGAAAAACTCTGAAGAGCCAGTTTGCATAATTTAGCTGTCATAAAGAAGGATAATACACTTTTCTAATCTTATTTGCTGTGTTATGTTAAGACAGATGTAAGACAGAATACTGCTGCTGCTCTCATCTGCGTTTATTGATTTGCAGAGGTCATCAAACAGAAGGGCTTGGAGCATGTCACTGTGGAGGACCTTGTTGTGGAGATCACCCCTAAAGGAAGAGGTACTTCTGAGTTTTTTATTTAAGGCATAAGAGATTTTACATAGTAATAAAGACTGTTGTTGCACATTAGTGTCACTCTCCTGAAAGATGGAAAAAATGCTCTAAAGTTAATATTTTTTGTATGCATCACAAAAGACACAGGGATGCTATTTTTTCCGTAGACTGTAGCTCCAGTAGGAAGTGGTGCAGTCAGGTTTCATTTCCAAAAAGGCAGGGCTGTCAAACATGTGGCCCGCAGGCCTAAATCGACCCTCCAGAGGGTTCAGTCCGGCCCTCAAAGTGTAAAATTTCCAGAGAAGACATTAACTGCAGATTGTAAATTAGTAAAACTATAAATTTAAAAAATTTCTAGACCATGACAAGTTGTTTTGATCAGAAAGTAAAATATCAGATTGTTCATTGTTCTTTTGTCATTTTGTGCCTCATTTTTGTCATATTTTGTCGTGTTTTTGTTGTTTTTTTGTCTTGTTTTTTGTCCGACTTCTGTCGTTTGTCTCATATTTTTGTAATTTTGTTTCCTTTTGTTTCGCTTGGGTTTTTTGTCTTATTTTTGTCATTTTGTGTTTCGCTTTATTCGTTGTTTTTTTATCTCCTTTTTGCCATTTGGGTCTTTTTTTGTGTCATTTGTGTCATTTGTTCATTTTTTTTGTGGCTTTGTGTCTCCTTTTTGTAATATTTTGTCATGTTTTTGCTGTTTTTTTTGTCCGACTTTTGTCGTTTGTCTCGTGTTTTTGTCGTTTTGTGTTTCCTTTTTGTCTCGCTTGTGTTTTTTGTATTATTTTTGTCATTTTGTGTTTCACTTTGTTCATTGGTTTTTTATCTCCTTTTTGGCGTTTTGTGTCTTTTTTTGTCTCATTTGTGTCGCTTGTTCATTTCTTTGTTGCTTTGTGTCTTGTTTTTGTAACTTTTTATTGTGTTTTTGTTGTTTTTTGTCTTTTTCTGTCTGACTTTTGTCGGTTTGGTCATAAAGTAAAATACTACATGTTGTTTAGTTCCAGACACCTGAGACTAAATGTTGTGTTCCTTTGTAGACACTCTGTGGTCTGGAAGTTGTAATGTGCAAATGATAAACTGAGGCTGAATGGTTTTGAATTTGAACTTTTTTTTCTTATGAAATTTCAGGTTCATGTTTTGTAAAAAGATAATTCCTCAAATATGAACATTTTCAGAATGCACTTTTTTGCACCAAAACAAAGGGAAAAAATTGGAGTTATGGTGATTTATAGGTTTTGATGTTCTGTTTTCACTGGTGCGGTCCATTGGAGATAGAATTGGGCTGAAGGTGGAACCTGAACTAAAATGAGTTTGACACCCTTGCAATAAGGGATGTAAGTGTGAACGTAATCACTGAAATTCTGCAGAACTCGTACATCATCATAGTGACTGATGCCTGTTTCACTTGCAGCTTTGGTGCCAGACAGCGTCAAGAAGGAGCTTCTACACAGAATAAGAGCCTTCTTAGCGCAGCATACCAAGTAATTTAGCCTGAATGTTGCATTAGACCACTTGCCTATACTCTCATAATACAGATGTCTATTTTTGTGAAGTAATTTACTTGAAAGATATTTTTTTTCCATTATCTTGATTTTTTTTAGTAACTTAGAGTACTGACTCAGATTTGGACACTCAGCTGCGTGGTCACCGACATCTACAGTTAGTGCCTGCACTTGTTCCATATTTGTAAATGCATTTACCTTGCACATGTAATCGTCATTTGTATATGAAATGTTCCGTTTAAATAAAGTTTTAGATTTATTTGACTTATGTGGACAAAAATATTTTTATAACAGTGATATACACCACCAGTCAACAATCTGGACACACCTTCTCATTTAATGGTTTTTATTTATTTTCATGACTGTTTACATCATAGATTCTCACTGAAGGCATCAAAACTATGAATGAACACATGGAATTATGTAGTGAACAAAAAAAGACTGAAATAAATGAAAACATGTTTTATATTTTAGATTCTTCAAAATAGCCACCCGTTGTTTTGATAACAGCTTTGCAAACCCTTGGCATTCTGTCAGTGAACTGGTTTTCACTTCATTGGTGTTCCTTGTCAAGGTTCATTTGTGGAATTTCTTCCTTCTTAATGAGGTTGGGACCATCAGAAGTCAGGTTGGTCCACAGCTGACAGTCCTGTTGGACAACTGTTAGAATCCATATTATGGCAAGAACCAATCAGCTAAGAGAAACTACAGTCCATCATTACTTTAAGAACTGAGTCCAGAAAATAAAAAAACTTTGAATGTATCCCCAAGTGCAGCCACAAAAGCCATCAAGAGCTACAATGAAACTGACTCACATGAGGACCTCCTCAGGAAAGGAAGACCAAGAGTCTCCTCTGCTGCTGAGGATAAGTTCATCTGAGTCTCCAGCCTCAGAAATAGAAAGTCAACAGCAGCTCAGATTAGAGCCCAGATAAATGCCACATAGAGTTCTAGTAGCAGACACATCTCTACATCAACTGTTCAGAGGAGACTGAACCAATCAGGCCTTTATGGTCCAATAGATGCTAAGAAACCACTACTAAGGAAAAGCAACAAGCAGCAGAGATTAGTTTAGGCCCAGAAACACCAGGAATGGACACTAGACCAGTGGAGATCTGGGCTTTGGTCTGATGAGTCCAAAACCATTTCAGGTTCTACCTCATGAAGCTCATTGAGAGAATGCAAAAAGCAAAGGGTGGCTACTTTGAAGATTTTAAATTAAAAAACATGTTTTGACTTACTTTGTTTCCTACATAATTCCAGATGTGTTCATTCATAGTTCTGATGCCTTCAGTGAGAATCTACAATGGAAATACTTTTGACTGGTAGTGTATGTGAATAGAAGCTGGAACTGTGCTGACATTTGCAGCTGTGCTACTTTTTAATGGTCATTTTATTGCATTTTTGAGGTGGAATTGGGTGGATGCATAGTTGTTGGTAGTAAAATTGTATTTTGTCTCATGGTGAAGCAAATACTTAAAAAATTTAGGAACAGTTAGCTTTAAAATGTGCTGTTTTCAATAAGCTATGGCCTAAATGCTATTACAAAATACCCAAAAATTATTTAACAATGTATAATGTTAATTTCAAAGTTTAAACTAACCCTGAATCCATATATTAGGCCTTGGTTAAAGAATTTAAAAGAACCTTGAAAGGGCTTCATAAAGGGTGTGAAGTAACTGATTAGCAGGAATCTAAGAAGGACTTTTGGTTCCCTGTAATATTCTATGTGTAGCTCGTTTTCAACAATTATGCCATTCTGTATAAAAGTCCAAAATAATAAGCTCTCCTGGTACATGTGCTTTCCATTGTTTAATTGAAGAGTCATGAATGTGTAGTCTCAGGTATCACCACAGCAGGCAGCTTCACACCTGGTCCTTCAAAGATGCAATTGGAACAAAAAATGTGACAAATGAGAGAACAGTCTGAAATAGCTGACAGGAAAAATAGTTATTTCCCATAATGAATCGCGCCCAGCTGGTGCCGTGAATTTACACTGTCCTTTGATTAAATGGACTGAAACACAAAGAGCCATGATCCTGTAATGACAAGTCTGGTGCTGCTTTACTTCCCGGAATAACAAATTGTTCCCAGCAGACGGGGAGAGATCATGAAAAGATGAACAGGCGTGACCCAGTTCACAGGGGACCAATTGCCTTCACTGAAATCTGCTCGTCAGGTTGTGTCGAGGTTCTGGGTGCGTTCTGGATGAAACGAACAAGAGCTCATGGGTGATTCAAGGCTCGAGTAGACGCGTTGAGTCCAAAAAGCATAAATTACGTACACCATGGCAAGATAGTCTCAAAACATCTAAACATCAAAAACCTGGCCTATGAGCTCAGAGTTAGCTTTTGTGTGTTTGTGTTTTGTTGTCCTGCAGCTGTCTATCAGCTCAGACTGTCACTGTTACAGGAATGTTGGCTTCATGTTGTTCCGTCCACATGCAGAACCACATCATTGTGTTTGATTGAAGGGTGTCTATAGTTACACATGCACGATGCCTAATTGGTTATAGATTACATTCAGAGAGGCCATGAACCCAAAACAAGGCGCCCCTCGGCACGAGTAGCACATTAGTGGGTAGTGAGTGACTCTGCGCTGGTCACCCACCCAAGACAGAGAGTGTGTTTTCTTAGCCGAAGGACCAGCTGTGACATCAGCCCAGGTGACAACATGCTGATATACAGTGCTGTTGTGGAGGCCAACTGTAACGTAGTCCTCCAGCTCTGACCACACGCTCCTTTAATGGCCTACATCAATCCCCATGTTATCAGCAGATCTCCCTGGGCCCCCGCATATAAAGGGGGCTCTGCACACTGCAGCACACCGCAGACCGGCACTGGATAGAATTACCAGTGATGCAATTTATTATCATACAGATTTTTATTTACTTTCTCACTCTCCGTGCTCAGCTTTTCCCCATCACTCAGGACCTGCACAGCTCTGCCGAGGAGCTGTACAGTAACCAGATGACTCTGCACATCATAAAAAAACGTTAGACAAGGAAAAAAGTTGTGCAAATAAAGGGAAGACATGATTTAATGAGTCCCATTCTCCCATTTGTTGGCTCAGGGAGGCACATCTTGGATGTGACAGATTTAAATGAAGCAGTCTAAGCAGCAGCTGATGGTGAGGAAGCGAACAGATCGTAGCATCCTGCGAGGTAGCCTCTGAATGAACCGCATGTCAGGCAGCAACAAAGAGCAAGCGCACCCTTATTCCACCAAAGTCAATATCAAGCTGTGTCTGAGCAGCACGTAATGACATTTAAAAGGAAAAGACAAACACGTTATGTATGTTTCCATATGGGTTTGTGTGCATGTAGGTAAGTGTGCGCAGATATGTTCACCACCCCTGGAATCAGATCGTTGCAGCGTGATAGCAGCTGTGTCAATAGAAGGCAGAAGTGTGGTCCTGTAGGCTGAGTCCCATAGGTGCTCCCCAGTCCCCTCTCCAGTGAAACTGGCAACATCCAGAGACCATAAACACCTCCCTTACTGTACAAACAACAGAAGAAAAGGCAGCGCAGGGTGGAAACAGCTGGCAGAAACGTGCTCATATTTTAAACAAATGTTGGGGAGTGATGATGTTAGAGCACACTGCCTTATTGGGGTAACGGTGCACCTGCTTCAGGGGATACTGCTTTAAGAAGTGTCCGTGAAATGATGGATCTCAAGACCTGGTCATACAACACCAATAAATAAATCTGGACATGTTTACAACAGTATATCTGACAGTTCTTATTTATCGGACTCAGCTATGGGCTTTGGTGTGTCATATATCTTTCTCTATATTTTTTCATAATGGAAAGACCAAAGACATTTCATAAGTAGACAAAGAGTCACAGAGGGTGTTTCAAAGCAAAAAAAAAAAAAAGGGGAGGGGAAGGGGTCATGTGCTCCTACAAATTCTGAAGACCCAGTGTGCAGTTGGCCCTCTTTACTGTCAACATGTGTGAATGCCATGCTCGATAAATTTCTCTTTGAATTCTCTCACTAGAATTTATGAGACGTGCAACATGGGGTTGCAACTCTTTTGAAACCTACACACTTGCAGCGCTTAGTGGCGTTTACATTCTCATTTTGAGGGAGTGGGAGAAAAAAAAGAAACAGTGAGAGGCTGGCATGTAGCATCCTGCAGTGTAAAGAGTTTTAAATGTATTTACATTCTGTTGTGTCTCTTGGGAACTGTTTTCTACACACTAATGAGGCTGAGGAGCAAGTTTCTTTCTGTTATTCCTGGCATCGACGCACCGGTCGCAGGCATACCACTCTCCCTCTCTTTTCTCCCCCCTCTCCCTCCTTTTTCATTCTCAGTAGCCCAGTGCAAATAATAAATAAGAGGAAATACATCATCCCTTTTTCAATCCGAGAGCCAAGAGCGGGTCTGCCAAAGTTAACACAAAGCAATCTTAGGTAATGATCAGCAAATGTGTATAAAGTTTCATAGAGCATGACTTCACATAATTCTTGTTTAGATCATGTTGGCTGGCAGAATCTCAACTGTGATGCTGCTGCAGTAGACACACACACACACACACACACACACACACACACACACACACACACACACACACACACACACACACACACCCTGTAGCTTGTTTGCATGAGGCTTAAAAGCAGCACTTCTGTTTTATAAGTTGCCGTAACTGATTTGATTCGGTGTAACTTTGTGGCAAGGATTAGCTACCAGTCATAAATTGTGGAATTTTAACAGAGGCTTTATGACACGCTCATGCCCATTCATTCTGCAAAAATGTGTCAGGTTTTCCATTCATTTACACACATCGGTGGCACAGACACAACACATTTCATCATGGCTCAATTGATGAAAATTATTTGCTCATTGTAAAAAGAAAAACTTCATTGAGTTGTTTTAGTGCTCGACCTACAGCACAGCCAGCGTGCAGATGGAGAGCCGGGGGGTCTCTATGCAACAACACAGAGGAAAGAAGCCAAACACAATCCAGACATTGTTTACCCTGTTTCTGATGTAAAGGCCACTTACTGTCGTGTCCAATGCCTAACCCTTAATTTGCTGCTCCAGCCTTTGAAGTGTGTGCATATTTCTGTTTCCTGACACTACCTTTCCTCTCGCTCTCTCTCCTCCGAGCCCCAGCAGTTGATATTGCAACTGGATAGGCCATGTTTCCATGTAGGGGCTCTTTTTGGGCCTGCTCTGATGATAGAAAACACAAGTGGGGAAGGGGAAACGGAGTGCTGGGCGCACAGATCCACAGAGGGGCCCCGGCCCCGGCCCAGACAACGCTGCAGGGGATTAGAGCACACCCTGGCAGCAGAATGGTTTCACTTAAGAATTTCAGTAATCACTTTTAGGAGTGTAATATATAGCTGACCTTCGGCAGCGCCACACGACCCCCCGCTCCCCCAGCCATTTGATCAAAGGAAGCGGCAGTGGCTGTGCAAACAGGCGCTATCAGTGGACTCCAATGGATTTACTGCCTGCTTCTTCTCTCTTGTCTCCCCTGAGTCGTGTGCTGATACACACTGAAACCCAGTTTCATCTTACAGAACCTATTTTTCTCCCAGTACTAATTTACGGGCCAGATCATGACTTGAGGGAACTTAAAGGAGGCGGAGGAGGACGAGGGAATGGAGAGAGGGAGGGAGGGGAGGCTCAGGAGGCCTCGGGGAAGGGGAGAGCGTGGAGGTGGGAGCAGCTCGGGGGCCTTATCCACTGCCTGCTGACTGGGCCGAGCAGAGCGCTTCTCATCATCATGGGAAAAGCCCAGTAGGTGCTCTCTTCTCAGCTGGAGCAGCCAAACACCGTGGCCTGTGCGCCGCAACAATAACAGCGAGCAGAAAGAGGCCAGAGCACCGGCCCAGTAGGGCTTATATAGTGCCCTAAATCACAGGAGGCTCTGACAAAGAAGTGGGAAGAGAGGATGTCGGTATCATAGCAACTATTAATAACCTCCATCATACTGGTGTGAACACAGCTGAGGTGTTTCCAAGTCCTTTATAAAGCTGTGGCTTAATGTTTCCTCATGTTTAATTACACTCGTGCATGTTCCTTCTTAGTGCATCGGCTTATATTGTCCAAGTATGGCATTTTAATGAACTATTTCATCGCTATTAGTGACATAACATTTCCATTGATTATAAACAGGAAATGACTGGAAACATCCCTCAATGAGAAGCAGACGATCAGAGAACAATGTCAACAAGTTGACCTTTATGTTTTTCCAAGGAAATATCTTTCAGCTGGTTAAATCCCAGTAATGTGTAATTTGTGACTCACATGTGCTGCTCTAATTTCATGCTCTTGTTAAAATGTTTCTTGCAGTACTCACTGTGCTCATGTGAAAATAGTTGTTTATTTTGTCTTTGTTTCATCTAAAAGAAAATGATTTATTTGTTGTGTTGCTATAATAGCATGAATGCCAGTAAAAGTTGCATGATGTTGTGGTTTGGCAGAGAGGAGAGTACCGCCTGTAGCCAGCGGAGGGAGTCAAAGAACAGATGTATGCAGTCTGTATGAAGAGATAGAGCAGGTTTAACTGCTGATTTATTCTTCAGTTAGCATATTTCCTGCATAAAATTGGAGATAAGTATGGGAACTATGTTACTTAGAGTGTATTTTCTATTTCTTTTGAGATCATTATCTTTTTTTGCGTGTATGATTTCAATTTGTTTGAGTTTTTCAAGTGCATCGAAGCACATCATCATAACGAACTGGAGGCCAGTTAGACAACAGACACATGTTCTCAGGTTGGCATGTCAGGGAGTGTTTGTGTGACTCAATTCATGGCAATGCATGCCGTGTCATTACATGACCACAGAAAGTTCTGCACTTTTATGAGCTTCTTCGGCAAGCTTGGGGTGGGAATGATAAGAAGAACATTTCCTGATTTGAGCACGTGAGAGCAACTCAACCACATGTTTAGTGTGTCCCAGAAACAACAGGGAAGAACCCAAACAAAACCTGCTCTGGCACTGTGTCCAGGGCCCTAAAAAAGGACTTTACTCTGCCTTTCATCTCAAAGGGTCACCACAGGTCAGTCTAAGTTATATTAAGATGTGAATGTCCACATTCTTAAACTCAGTTATCATTCATGTACACTAATTTGAATTCAGCGTGATAGTTATGTAACCCTGTATTTAAGACGGAGTGATGAGGAGGAAGCACAGGTGCAGAGCATTCTCCCTGAAATATCTCTGCATTCCCCTCATTTGCTGATAAGGTTCCTTGTTTGCAAAGCAAACAGGAGGAAAAAGTTCTGGCTATAAACGCTCCGGGGGCCTTGGACACGTAAGTATTTTATGGTGTGACAGAGTTATGGGCAGACTGATAAGTCTGATACCTGACTGCTTGCCATGTCATTACTGTAATACAGCTGGTCATTTTGATGCTAATTGGTGTTGAGCGAGTTACAGTAAGAAATAATAACTTCTCGCTTTGCTGGAAAGAATTCAGCCCAGTCCGAGATAATGCAACTGCCTTATTAGTTTTCAATTCAGAGCCAGCTACATTAACATGTGGCCAACAGTCGCTTTTGGGAAAACAGGGAGAACTCTGTTGACCCTCATGATTATTGCTAATTTTGCGGAAGAGAGCAACTCGCTGTGTGGACAAATAAGCTATCAGACTTAAAGATGATTAACAACATGTCTCTTCTGATTAGCATCAAGCCATTACAACAATTCCATTGGCTCTGTGCTTTCAAATCGTTATCATTTTGCCTCATCTTTCTAATACACATCCTGCTATGGTCTCTGGTCGTACAGTAGATGGACCAGCAGGCTCGGCTGTGTGTGTGAATGGCAGCGAGTGTGTAAATCAGCTGAGCCTCATGTGGCTGGCCTGCCCTTGCTCCCTGCGACCCAGCGGGGCTCAGCCACCAGCTGCCTAGCACCCACTACACATTCCTGCTTTATTCCCAAGCTCGCCTCCCTCCGCTGCACCGGTCAGGACAAAATCTATACCAGCTGCAACGTTATTAAGTAAATTGGATCCTTGCACAGTTGTTTAAGGCACCTTATTGAAAAGTTAGCTAAATTAGTTCTATGAAACGCAGGTGTATATGTGCCCACGGACATGAATATGCACATAGACACAGTCTAAGTTCCATTTATTGACCATTTACAGTAAGCAGCTGTAGAACTGTCAAACACTTGATCTTACTTTTTAGCAGCACAAGCAAAGCAGATCAAGGAATGGTAATGTTAGTCTGTCAGTTGGGCCAAGACTTAAGTTTAGACTGAAATATCTCAACAGCTATTGGATGAATCGCAAAGAGAATTTGTACAGACACTCATTGTCCCCAGAGGATGCATCCTTATCACTTTAGTGATCTTCTTAGTTTCCTCTTGTCCTACACTGAGGCTGACAGTTGTGGTTTCATTTGAGGTATCTGAGTAACTACTGGGTGGAGTGCAGTAATACTAAAGTCTGTGTAGTATGAATCAGAGTTATTTTGGTAAGTTCTACACTGCAAACATTAGATCAAAATTTTAAAAAAGTTACATTTTGTTTTATAACCAAATACTTGCAAGTCTTTTGACATTATAAAGTCTAATTCAGACTGACTGTTTAACTTGCAAAGATGCATTTCGGTACTGGTTCCTTTGGTTTAAACCACAGCAGTTGAAGTGTTATATCACTGCTATCAGCCTCATCTGTACTTTGGCGTCAGTAAAATGCCTGCTTGTACTAAAATGTTACCTCCTAATACTTGCTGAATGACATCAGCAGTTGACTCAACAGCAGTCTGAATAGGTCAAAATTCAACAACACTACTAGAAGGACAACTTGTGGCCTTCATCAAGGTCTCACAACACATTTGTTATTCATACACGTGTTGCTGGAGTTTGACCTAGTCAGATTATTTCTCTTCATCATGCACCTTGGAAGTAGGTGAGGTGGTGTCAGAAACCATTACTCAGCTCTTTGGCCTCATCAAACCACAAGCATTGCTGGGGACACTTTATGATTCCTTTCCTCTTCTGTCTGCATAGTTACATGTCAAATTGCAGCTTATAAAGTAAAGTGAGCTGCATTATGTAGTTCCACGAGGTGCTTCATGGATCAGATTTATTGTTATATATCATCCTCATGCATTCACCCTGAAGGACTCCCCTCTAGAGATACACACAGATATTTGCATACCAAGACACTGCACACCAAGGTGTCCACATCCACTATAACTATCAGACACACACAGCCAGACATACACACCCTTCCCTCCAGACTGCCGTCACAGCACTCCAAGCACAGCTGTCAAAACTCAGGGACTTCCAGTACAACAATAGTGAGATGGCTTGGGAGGACCAGAGAAAGACAGCGAGAGCTTTTGAAGTGACAGCTCAGATGTTCTGCACTGGGCCTATAGAGGTTCACATTCCCTACATCACTTCTTTTTACCCGCTTTCACTCCTCTCTGTCATTCATGCTGTTCACCTTCTCCTCTGTCCTCTCTCTTTCCACCCCTCCCTCTTACCTCTACCTCTCTTCTTGCTCCAGGCACGGACCACTGTTGTCTCACATCAGCTCTCATAACAGCTCCGGGAAGACCTCCCTCAACCTCACGCCTCGCATGTGAGTCCACACGTCGGAGGAGGAATAACAGTGAAATCCTCCAAATCAGGTCATGTCAAATTAAGGGAGGTATTTCGGGAGCCCACCCAAGTCTCCAAAGAGGTCAGCTGAAAGCTTGCTTCAGGCCATATTTGCATGTCCAAATACACTCGATGACTCAGACTACATCACTAAGTGGGACTGAAACTCCTCTGAGTGTCTCACACTTTCTGAGATGCTGTAGATTTGTTTGCGTGAAGTCAGGTGTGGACACGGACAAGAAATTTTGTTGGCACACAAGAACTGGCAAATCAAAACGTTTGACTTAATTGCAACAAGCAAATGCTTCTCGGTTGAACTGGCTGCAATAATATTGTCTCACCATTTGCATTCCAAATCCTTGGCACGAAGAACAACTTTAGCAGAAGTGAGAAGTTTGTATTTACTTTAAGTGGTGATGCCATTTTTGGACACCAAAATCATGCGTTGTAAAAATGTGCATCTGGTGTTACAGCATACGGGTTGATAACCATCAAACTAGTGGAACAGCTGTTCGCTATTTACAAGTTCTGCTGCTGTAAATATTGCCTATAGGAATCTAGAGTTGGGCTAAAGATATCACCTTTATCTCCGCTTCATGTCTGAGTACACAGAGATGTGTTGGACACTGATAAGATTTGGACCTTGCTTGGACTTACAAACAACCAATTGGCAGCTCAACAAGCATTCCAAGGAAGTTCAGACATACTCGGTGATTTATTGCCAGGATGTGGCTGTAGAGCGAGAGTGTGTGGACTTGGTTGAAGTAGCTGGTGGCACGGCAGGTCAGCGAGATAGCTGAGCTACCTAGCAGTCTGGGACTCATTCAGGAAAGCTCCCAAGGGGGCTGTTGACTGGAAGGAGGTGGTAAATCCCCATTTTGAGGACTTTGTTTCTGTGGTTATTGTGTTAACATTTTGGAGGAAATCTGAGCTAATCTAACTTCTACACCAGCTCATTATGGAGTCTGTTGTGTGAGGTTTGGAATCTGAGAGGAGGATGGATACAAACACAACTCAGACTACTGACCCATCTGCCAAACACATAGAGAATATGAACCATTTTATAGCTTTAATTGCCCATTTATTAGATTTAAAAGAGTAGCAAATGTAGAGTTATTGTTCTTATTGGCAAAAAATTCCACGTTAAGACCAAAAACAACAAAGACCTGTGTTGCCAACATCTACGATTTCTCTGAAAACCGTTAAAGCACATCAAAGGGCCACATGTTTACACCACGTTCTTTACTATGATGGACATAGTAGTTTATCTTGAATGAAACCCTCCTATTTGAGTACTGTTTGTCAATAACAGCACTGCCCAGCTGCTTTCTAAGCCTTTATAAACAGGACACCACACATTTGGAACCTGTCTTAAAAATTCCATCAGTAGGAACAAACTGACTTGGGCAACAGTAGGGAAGTTGTAATGTATTGGGAGACAAATTAAAGCACTGCTGTTTATATAGGATACATTTTAAAAAATCAGCACTTTCTTTTATATTCAACTGGTATGCATGAGAAAGTTACAGTGTAGGAAAGTTTTAACGCCATTCAGAACCACCACTTTCTGATCTTGACGCTGTAGATAAAAATTGGAACGCTGCAGGTGCAACAACCTTGTAATCATCCTGTTTGTGTCTGCATGTTCACTGCAGTGAAATCAAATAAAGACATATTGGAACTCATCTGCATGCTCCATCTGAGCTGATGTATGCAGGACTTCAGCAGCCGAGTCCATGCCAAGCACTTCTCAAGTACAAGGAAATGGTGCGGTTTCACAATTCCTAGATTAGGACTGAAATCTGCAGTTCCCCCAACTTCTTTAAGTGGCTGTGGTGCACACACAAACCCACTGAGACCATAGAAACATACACAGTGGTTTAGTGTTGGGCTCCGGCCAAGATAAATGACTGCTTCAGGTGAAAACAAACCATGGCCCCAGCACATTTTTTTTTCCATTTGCAAGTTTTTGGGCGACTTCTCTTTGTGTGTCAACTGTTCTTACACATATGCTCCACTTTGGCTCTTCAACCCTCTAACACTCCTCGGGCTTGTGAATTATTCAGAATGAGGAATTAAAGTTTAAATGGCGCTCTGCAGACACAATGCTTCACATGTGTTGAGGGCGGACCAACGCTTTTCTAATCCATTACAGCAGATATTTCTGACATAAAGTTTAGGAAAATAAAGAAGGAGACTAAGAATTTATCATCTGTGGGGCAGGATCTTGAAAGGTGGAGAAAAATCCCTTATTATAACACTAGACAGACACATACACACAACATTCATTCACTCTAGCTGACCACAGTAAAAGTCCCAGAGCTGCAGTAAATCCTTAACAGGGATTTTTACCTTTGCTGTGTCATTGGATCATTTAACTGAATATAGTTTCATAATCATATGTTTATTCTTATGAGTCAGCAATCCATCGTATGACCTCCTGTACCTGTGGTGCACAAGATATGGGCTCATTTGCAATAATTTCCAGAAGTGCACTATGCCAGAGCAGCAAACCAAGTGGACTAGATGTTTGAGGATATTTTTTTTACATGTAATTTAAATTCTATTCAGTTAGATAACTTTACCAGAATTTACTTTAAAAGTTTCTATCAAACAACAAGAGTGCCACAATGATTAACAATATGAAAACATCTTTCTCTTTCAGCAGCTTTGAGTGATCACCTGAGTCCTAAAAGATTTTAGTGATCACCTGAGTCTCACCTGAGGGTAGGGAGAAAAGAGGCCTTCGAATGGCTTCAATTAAGAGAACAATTGCTTTTGTCACACAATTATGAGCTCAGGGTGACTAAATGCAAAAGGGCCTGAAGGAGCGTTGCTAAAGATCTTTGGCATCCCATTCAATGTGGTCCGCCCGCCCCCCGCTGCTCATTACTGGGACCACCAGCTGGGAGCAGCATTACTGAAATGAACAACAACAGCACAGAGCTGCAACAGCCAGGAGTGATTCAGCTTTAACTGAGCGTCAGAGAGACGAGCAACAAGGACTACTGACTGATCCATGTGCAAAAAGCATTTTTTTAGTGTCATCCCAAAACAGATGTTAAGATGACCAAACTGGAATCAAATTTTAGTCACAGTCTCACCATCATTATAGTATATATATTACTCAGAGGTAGAAAAAGTACTCAGGCTACCAGTGAGGATGTATTATTAGCTAAATGTGCTTGTGCTATCTAAATCAAAAGTGCTTTTATGAAGCAAAATAGCCCCACTGGTGCTGCTTTTATATAATTTGATAATTATTACTGTATTGTCACACATAACATTTTAGTTCATTTAAGCTCACTTAATTACAGCTGTTTTATGTGGGTGGGTAAACAGTGCTTCATATTTCATTAATAATAGTCAGGTTTTTGTATGGAAATGTTATCAAACTAGTAGCTGTCACATAAATATAGTGAAGCCATAAGTACAATAGTTAAGTTAGTTCAGTGCCTTAAAATGAAGTATTTGTGTACAGTACTTGAGTAATGTGCTTAGCTACATTCTATAACTGATATTCCATGAGTATCAGCTGGTTGGTCGGTAGTATTTACAGCTGTCAAAGCTGTCTGATCAGAACATCCACGCTGGCAGCTTTGTGAAACTATACTAACCATTTTCAGTTTAGTTTGTTAGTTTGCTAACATTTGCTGATTAGCACTAAACATGAAGCATAGCCGAGGCTGATGGGAATGCCGCCAGTTTTTGAAGTATTCATCATAAACCAAAGTACTGAGCAGTTATTACATAAACCTGGAGGGAGCATAAATGTGTGCCAACATGTAAAATTTTGTGTCCAGGCGGGCAGGCATCTTACTCCAAATCTAAATTGAACCTGGTGGAGGTGCTAGAGGAGGCTCATGGGAACCCTGAAGTAATTTGGATTTATGGTCTGGGATTCAGGGATATCTGCCAAATATCAAGACAGTCCATGTAACCACTGTTGATCACGGATGGACTGATTCACTGACTGGCTGACTATAGCTACACCACTATCATGAACAAAAAACTAACTGAGGGAATCAAACTCAGCATGTGTGGTTTGCTGATGGATCTCTGATTACAAACCAGAAATAATGTTAATTCAAAGTCATATAGGAGCTGTGAGCTGTATGTGGTGTTAGTATATGCTTATTTATCTGACAGACACCATTTACATGCTGTTCAAACTATACCTGGTGAACATTTGTGTCAAAGGGGCTGCAAGAATAAAAGAAGAAAATAAAAGATGAAAACTATTTTTCTAATCAAATTCTTGTTCCTCTCATGGACAATTCAAACTTTACAGTATCTAATACACTACATCCTAGACAGAAAGCATGATTTCTTCACAGATGTCCAACATATCCGTATCTCCTGCTCCACTTTCAATGACAGATTCAGGTGACTTTAAAACAGGAATATGCAGCAAGGCTACAAATGTAGTCAGCGCTGTAGTGAGATAATGGAAAAGCTCTAGATAAATGATCTAATAATCTTTTAATATATTGGTATGTATACACAGTTTGTAGAGAGATTAGCCGTTGAATTAATCATTTGATGTACTCATGTTTGTGAAATCCCTCTCACATGCCGGAGGGTTTCAGGGCCGAGACATTCCATAGACCTCTCGTTCTCCTTCCCTCTCCTGTTTTCTGAGTGCAACCTAAATGTAAATGCACACAAATATAGATTTCATACATAAATGAATCGGCAGCCATCTTGGGTACACTGTTTAGATTTGTAACTCAGCAGAGCTGCACACTTCCACTGGGCTCAGGCTTTGCTTTGGCAACAGGATTTCTCCTTGGAGAGGAATGAATGTGCAAATGTGTTACAGGTGGGATTCATTAAACTGAGACCTGGCACATTGGTACTCGCTCTGCACAATTACCACGTTACAAAACCAGAGAGCAGAGAAATGCTAACACACAGCTACAGTGCAGATGAGTGTCCGCTTCATGCACAAACAAAAACTGAAAATGGAAAATGTGTGAATGCAAACATATTGTGCATGTTAAGAGCATGTCCATGCACATTCTGCATCCACAGCTGAGGTTTAATAGGCTGATTTCATTGCTCTCCGATGAGCTCTTCAAAACAAAATAACCTATTAATGGAGCCGTTTGTGCCTGTGTTATTTCACAGAGGATGAAGAAAGAAAAAGTTCAAATTTCACGAGCTCTTTTTATCCCAATTCTGCTTCCACTTCCCTCACCTCTCAGATAAAGCCTTAAGCTGTCAAAACTCAATATTTTTTGCGTAAATAACAGCCCTTTACCATGTTTTCCTAACCTTAGCATATGATGAGAAGTTTACAGCCCCTCTAGCTTCTTCTCATCATCCAAACTGTGGTGTTAATTTCTATGAATAATGCATGTGGTGTGTCCACTGTGGTCACATCAGAGCATTCTTACAGATCATAGCTTCCCTCAGAGTCCTTTTTCATCCGGCACAGGGACCATTAAACAACTAAAGGCATTTATTGTTCAGCAGTGATACTGAATATGCAACAAGGTGCTGGGTGGAAAGTGAAGGTGTTCAACAGATCCTAATTATCACTGACTACTACAATGCGTGGAATTCGTTTGCAGTGTTAGAAGCAATAAAGCCTCGGGTCTTACAGCACTAATGGGAACTGGCTTGCATAGTTGTGTGCGTTTTGATTTGATTCGAGGCGTATTTGAAATATTCTCTTGTAAACTCTTGGACTGGCAGCTGTTTCTTGTCTCTGCACACGTACAACTCATGCGTTCTCTGTAATGTCTGCATGGGTAAGTGTTGTCAAAAACTATAGGATGCATGGCTAAAGCAATGTGACGTTTAAAGAGGAAACAACACAGTCCTCTTACAAATGAAATCTAATCATTTAGCAATACGCTATTACAATGAGCTTATGGTGAATAATAAGAACAAACTTAAGACACTGCCTCAACTACTATTAGCATTATGCTGTGTTTTAGCATCAGCTCTATGCTGTTTTAGTGCATTAGTAGTTATTCAGCAAACATTACCTTTGCTACCTTTGAAAAAAGGCTTCACATGTTACAGGGTACAAGCAACATTAAAGCAAAACCTAGTTAAAGTGAACTAACATTAACCACCATAAACTGCTGTGCTTAACAGACTATCCAGTGCTGCAACAGCAAAACCACTGAGTGCACTGAATTGAATAAAGGTCTGTTTTTAGTGATGATACTACTGTAGTGAATTGTTGCGAAAAAATCTTGACATTTTGCAGCAACCCAGAACTTAAAAACTGTACGTGCAAGAACATTAACAGTCAGCTGTTAATCCAGAAGGAAAAATGAAGATGTTCTGTGTAATTATTCTATTGTTTAAAGGAGGTGATCTTACAGATTCAATCTCCTGGTTCAATCCTGTGTACATCACTGTATGGACACAGTTTTCCTGCAGTATTAAGGATTCCTAATGATATTTTACATAGATTATCAAAATCCCTTCACATACAGCAGGTTGGGATCATTTTTTCATGTTGTTTATGACCAATCTAATGATCAGGATTGGGCTACACCAGTTATTCACAAATTTGTCAAATTTATGCACATTACCATTCAAAAGTTTGGGGTCACTTAGAAATGTCCTTATTTTTGAACGAAAAAAAGCATTTTTTAAAATGAAGATAACATTAAATGAATGATAAATCCAGTGTAGACATTGTTAATGTGGTAAATGACTATTCTAGCTGGAAACAGCTGATTTTTAATGGAATATCTCCATAGAGGTACAGAGGAACATTTCCAGCAACCATCACTCCTGTGTTCTAATGCTACATTGTGTTAGCTAATGGTGTTGAAAGGCTCATTGATGATTAGAAAACCCTTGTGCAGTTATGTTAGTTCATGGATAAAAGTGGGAGTTTTCATGAAAAACATGAAATTGTCTGGGTGACCCCAAACTGTTGAATGGTAGCATACAGTAACTCATAAATACTGACTTCCTAAACCAGGTTACACCATTAAAATGTAGGCTATTTGGAAATGAGTTCAACCAAAAGCCATCAGCTCTGGTTTTAACATTCAAGCATTGCTGACTCTTGTGAAACTGGGTGACTAATACATATGAAGAGATCTGTATATATATTATTAAAACAGTATTTCCATCATGGCTGCTGTCTTGGTGTTATTGTACACTTCAGCCTAAATGGGGCATTTATTAGCATGCAAATATACGTTTTGTCAGTTGGTCAACTTCACAAAGGTTTCACCTGGCAGTTGTAAGTCATTCAATCATAGTAACTGATCTCCACAGTAGAAGATAGTTGTGTGGTGAAATCCATTTTAATTTAGCAAATCTCCTCTTGGTAAACATCTACAATATGTTGTACATATAAGTTTGACCTTATAAATAATTTGAGCAACTGGCCCTTGACTGTTCCTTGAAAAGTTGCACTTTCTTTCAGTGATGTGGCACTGTTGTACCAGCTCTAGGTGTCAAAATAGAAAAATAAAGTTGTGCTAGATTGCAATTATCCTTAAATTAAATCAGTTTTCATGGGTATCATAAGACATTTCAAGTTCACCATGCACAGTAGTTAAAAAATAAAATTAACATTCATCTAACTTCATTTAAGAGATCTCTTCTGTCTGCAAACACGTATTAGCTGTCACACAGACTAACATCTCACATAAGGAATGTATGTTTGTTTCCTATTGGACAGCCATGTGTCAGTCACAACCATCCGCCAACCGTTCACACCTGGTGATCAGCACAGGGTGCGTTCAAGTGACCCGCTTCCCAGAGTCCACAGCCAGATAATTATTTCCAGTTGCAATTAGAATAACCGCAAGATTTTTTCTGTGTGAGCAAAGGGGATCAGCAAATATCCTTTTCCCTCGTTTTTTGCTTTTCTGACACGCTTGTATAAATACCCTCCACCTGGTCAGGGGAGTGCCTTTAGGGGAGCTATCAAAGCATTCATAAAAATCAAGATGTATGTGACATCCAGTGGATTTCCCCCTGCACTGCACACGGCAGGCCAACTCAGGAGGGCCAGAGTCGGGGTAAAGTTTCCCCTCTTTTCCTCCCTGACTAGCAGCTGATGCCTGATTGACTGTGATGGGCTTTTTTACGCCCTGCACGTGTTGTTCCACTGCTCAGCCCTCGCTTCAATCGTCTGTCTTCTCAGCATGGAGTTTCTCTGGCCTCTGCTGCTGCTGCTGGACTTCTGCCTCTACAATGTGTATTTGTCAGTGCAAAATTTGTCCGGAAAACATTCTCCTGCTTCTCACTTTGTTCCTAAATAACTCCTTCACCGCAGCGCTCCCCTTCTGTTCATGCTTCGCTTGCAGATCAGGGCCTGCATTGGCGCATGTAAACACAAGAAGAGGCAACTGAATATCAGGAACATGACTGTGAATGGATGCATCTGCACGTGTAAATCCATCAGCGTCACTGAGTGACTTGGCTTGCGTGTAAAACATTTATAAAGTTGGGACTGATGACACGCACGCTCATATCTGGTGATCAGAAACTCTGGGAAGGCGGCCATGATGGAGGGCTGTGAAGACTGACTGTTCTGTCGGAAAACAGTTAGAGCAAGCTGGGAATGAAAATGAAAGAGATTGGTGGGAGAAACATTGCAAAACAGGGATTCAGATGTGTTTGATGGGTTTATAAAGAAATACAGACATCTCAGATTTACTGTTATGGCAGAAATATGATTTAGTGTGCTCTTATGGGGATATGTCTGTTTACATTAGTCATGCTATCGTGTAGTTTTTTTGTAAGTTTTGCTAAATTTACCACTTTGGTACAGAAGAAGAAAAAAGTTGTCAGTGGAGTCGCAAAGACAGGCACAGACCTGTAGGGGGCAGTGTTTGTTTTACTCAGCAGGGTCTAACTCTGGCCATAACTGGGCAAATATGGTGCAGGTGAGAGCAACGACTGCTGTGGCCAGCCTGCAGAGATGGCCACATACTTTCCATTCTTTAATGAAGCCTTTCAATGACTCCTGCGCTACAGCACTTAAAACGCACACATGGACAGACACACGTTCTGCTGGTGCAAAGCTCCTGATAATAGAGTCTACATAGGAGGCCTGTGAAGTATTTCGAAATGCCAAACGGCTGCGAGGGTGTAGACGTTTGAAGGACACTAATGCAGGAGCTGAGGCCTAATATAAACAGCATTATTCACATGAAAGCCGAGCCGCAGCCATTAGGGCTGTTCGGAGAGGTGGCACTTCTCCACCGGCACCCTAATGGCACTTGTCGTTTAAACATGCAGATTTGTGTATATGCCGACTCCTTTGAAATCTGTCTTTCCTGAAACAATCCACTGTAAAATGATTTGTAACTCTTCATCTTACGCGAACATCTCTCCAATCTCTGGGATCTCATCACATCATAGCACAAGTCTTTATCCAAACCTTCAGGGGGTTTGCAGCATGTGCTTTCCGTATGCCTGTTACTCCATAATAATGATCAATATTCTGCTGAGAAGCAACTATAGCAGCTGTTCAAATATGCTCCTTTCCACTGTGAAACTCAAAATTGCACTTTTTTGAAGAACATTTTGAGGCCTGTAACTTACAACTGCCTGGAGACTATAGCTGGCCAGTGCATCAGTTTCTCACAAAATTATTAATCCTACAGAAATGTCAGCCCACCATAAAGCTGCTGAACTCCAACTTCTTGTGTGGCAAACACACCAGACGTGACCACTGTCAGCAGCAGTATAACATGGCCATCCCACCGGCAGCAGATTGTAACATGAAGCAGAACAAAACATCCTTGTAATCTTTGAAGAAGATCCAATCGGAAGACGTTGGGAGGAACATACAGTAAAGGGGAGGCGATGAGGATGAATAACACATTTATTTTTTGGCTGCTGCTACGATGGCCCACTCAATAGGAAATTAAACAAATGAAAGTGTTTTCAAAGTCAACAGAGATGAGAAAGATTAATTAGATTTGAATTGTTCTCACCAGCCAGAAGAAGTTAGCTGTCTTGCCTTTTAATGGTATGGTTTTGATCAGGGAGAGGTTTGGCAGCCAGGCTGTTTGTTGCTCGGTCCTCCACCCCAGATCTGTCTTGTCAACACATTTACAAACTTCCACTTTCACTGATTTGATTCAGGAGTTTTATACTATTGCCAATTCTTAACTGACAGCAAGAAGCATGAATGATGATTTGCAGTTCTCATTTTATGACTCGGTGATGGATTTTGTTCATGGAAGAAAACTGTAGTATACGTCTACAGCACTCCTGTTTAATTATAGCCGCATTACTGCAACCCTGCACAGGTTACAGTCCGAATGACCCCTTTGATGAATACGCTCCTTCAGTTACAGCTCGCACACGTGCCATTACTTATAATGTAGCCAGTGCTGCTTGTTTGCAACAGTTTATGTACTGAAATATACTAACAATATTAAACTTACATTTGTTTGCCATAAAGCTGTATTATTTTCTCATGTGCTTGTCAACCTGCAATCAAAAGGAGCTTGAAAAGAAAGGAAACTCTCAGTAGGCATTTGTGAGTGAGTGACACAATTTTCTATGGGATTTAGACAAACCATTGAGTCGTTTTGGGTTAAATCCCACAGTACCACTCTGTGACCCTTCCACTGGCCAGGCCCATCAGAGATTAAAGGTGAACACAGGGGCAAATCAGTTATCAAGTCAGAAACACTCATTGTCAACTTCCCACTGTGCCATTACTGCACATGCGCACACACACACATGCACACACACACATGCACACACATGGGCAGCCCTCATCCTTCCTGCTATGGAGGTCGTGACCCCATGTACCAGTACCGAGAAAGGAATGAGGAGGGTGAGGATACATGACCCTTAAAGACGTAGCTGATCATTTTAAGGAGGCCCGGATGACGAGGTTCCACATATATGGATGATGGATTTACAGGAGGGCTTTCCTCTCAGTAACAGGGGTCCAGTATGCACGTAATTGTGATATTTGATTTTTGACATATGGTGTAAGATGAACTTTGCCAAAAACTGTCCCGTCGCAAGAACACTGTCTTCGCAGTCTTTGCCTGCTAGTTTTTACATGTCACAGGATATCATATTATCATAAGTCATCACCTACAAATATGCACACACATTCATAAAAACTCCCTTGACTTTTGGAAATATTACTTATGAAACTCCCTAAAGACAAAGGAGGCTGGTTATGTTTCCTTTTCAGCTTGCTCACTCCAAATTGGACATCACATTACAGTCTCAGTGGAATTACCTACTTTATCTGTGTAATCATATTTGCTGGACAGTGTCTGCAGAGTTGTTTTTAATAGAGTGCATTTATGTCTGTGTGGGGTTTATTACAATATGCCCACTTCAGCCCGGTACAATTGCAAAAATTAAAGGAACTGTTCAATACTGTGGGAAATTTGCTATCAGCAGACAGTTAGATAAGAACATTGATAATACACTAACTACATGTATGAAACTAGAGTTTCTGGTTAGTTTAGCTTAGCTTAAAAGTAGGATCTAAAGCTTCTCAATTAAGACTTTATATCATGTTTGTGTTTTTTAAGGGAGCAGATCTAATTGCTGGACCATATTTTGGCCAGGTAGACTGTACATCTGGTTGCCTGGCAACATCATTCAGACGACAAGACAACTAATTCAGGTAAGGCAGCAGTTTTGTGGGCTGTGGAAGAGACTGGCTAGTTGTTGCACTTTTTTCAGTCTCATTTTCATGCTAAGCTAACTGGCTTCTGGCTGTAACTTTATTTCTTAGAGGCTTAGATTTATTTAACATACACTATAGTCAAAAGTTTGGACAGACCTTCTCATTCAATACTTTTAATTTATTTATATTATTTTCTACATTGTAGATTACTACTGAAGATTAACACTTTTTAATTTACAACATAATTCCATATGTGTTCTTTTATAGTGTTGATGTCTTCAGTATTAATTTAGAATGTAGAGAATAATTAAATAAAAACCATTGAATGAGAAGGTGTGTCCAAACTGTTGACTGGTAGTGTATCCAAATGGTATAAACCTATTTATCAAAAATGCAAAACTTTTTTTTTTGTATAAAATAGGCTTAGGATCAGTATTTTATGTAAAAGTAACAACAGCTCAAATTATAATCAGAATTTCATGCTGACTCCAACCATGTGGGAAAAACCTTCAGCCTGCACATTTGGTATTTGGAATAAGTTTTGAATCCGTTTTTAGCCCAGTTGTGGTCAAGTCTGTGTCTTTCAGCGCTCCAAACACAGTCAAATGTGGAGAAAAGAGGCCCACTGAAACTGTAGGAGGCTAAACATAGATGGCTCATAATGGGGGGTTGACGAGTGACAATATGTATAAGTCTAAATTAGTCAGAAACAGAAAAGAAAGTCTGTCTGTGTGCAACTGGCTGAGAGTAGATGCCGGTGATTGACTGTGAAAACTACTCTCAAAGAAGTCACCATCTAAGATTTCATTCTTAAAATCTTATTCTTACACTGAGATTCCATCGAGCATTTACATCTTCTGCAGATGTGACTGAAAGGCTGCTGTATTTGTTTTGTTCTTGTTGAAGTGTGAAGCCTGAAATACCATTTACTGTGTTTTCCACCAGGTGGACAGTATAATTCTCCTGATGCTAGTTTTCAGAGCAGTTGAAATGAGGGACTGCTTTTCCATTTCGCAGTTCATTTTAAATTGCCTGTGAAAGCGTTTGACACACTAACTGCATATTTATTCCTTGCTTTCCTAATAACGTGCAGTCAGATATGTCATTTTACAGCAGTGGCATGATTTTACACATAGCTTGACGGACTGCTGTAAAAGGTCATTTCAT